>NC_088403.1:11049986-11118193 GCF_034236695.1 Oncorhynchus nerka
TCTCTGTTCTCTCCTCTCTCTTGGTCCTGTTCTCTGTTCTGTCCTCTCTCTTGGTCCTGTTCTCTGTTCTCTCCTCTCTCTTTGTCATGTTCTCAGTTCTCTTGGTCCTGTTCTCTGTTCTCTTGGTCCTGTTCTCTCCTCTCTCTTTGTCATGTTCTCTGTTCTCTTGGTCCTGTTCTCTGTACTCTCCTCTCTCTTGGTCCTGTTCTGTTCTCTTGGTCCTGTTCTATGTTCTCTTGGTCCTGTTCTCTCCTCTCTCTTGGTCCTGTTCTATGTTCTCTTGGTCCTGTTCTCTCCTCTCTCTTGGTCCTGTTCTCTGTTCTCTCCTCTCACTTTGTCATGTTCTCTGTTCTCTTGGTCCTGTTCTCTGTTCTCTCCTCTCGCTTTGTCCTGTTCTCTGTTCTCTCCTCTCACTTTGTCATGTTCTCTGTTCTCTTGGTCCTGTTCTCTGTTCTCTCCTCTCACTTTGTCATGTTCTCTGTTCTCTTGGTCCTGTTCTCTGTTCTCTCCTCTCACTTTGTCATGTTCTCTGTTCTCTTGGTCCTGTTCTCTGTTCTCTCCTCTCACTTTGTCCTGTTCTCTGTTCTCTTGGTCCTGTTCTCTGTTCCTGCTTACCACTGAGAGATGATCTGGTCTGGCATCATGCTAACCACTTAGAAATGAGATTATCCAGATAACTGCACATAACTCAGCCCAATATGACAGATGTCTTACTTCGTATGCAGTTACTATTTTATAGTGATGTTGATGTGGAATTATAGAAGATAGTCTGAAGCATGGAGCAAAAAAGTCCCACGTCTCTGCCAGGGAATCCAGTAGCTTCTGACCTGGGGGCAACCAGGAAGTCAAAACAACCAGTAGCTTCTGACCTGGGGACAACCAGGAAGTCAAAACAACCAGTAGCTTCTGACCCGGTGGCAACCAGGAAGTCAAAACAACCAGTAGCTTCTGACCCGGTGGCAACCAGGAAGTCAAAACAACCAATAGCTTCTGACCAGGAGGCAACCAGGAAGTCAAAACAACCAATAGCTTCTGACCAGGAGGCAACCAGGAAGTCAAAACAACCAGTAGCTTCTGATCCGGTGGCAACCAGGAAGTCAAAACAACCAGTAGCTTCTGACCCGGTGGCAACCAGGAAGTCAAAACAACCAATAGCTTCTGACCAGGAGGCAACCAGGAAGTCAAAACAACCAATAGCTTCTGACCAGGAGGCAACCAGGAAGTCAAAACAACCAGTAGCTTCTGACCAGGAGGCAACCAGGAAGTCAAAACAACCAATAGCTTCTGACCAGGAGGCAACCAGGAAGTCAAAACAACCAATAGCTTCTGACCAGGAGGCAACCAGGAAGTCAAAACAACCAATAGCTTCTGACCAGGGGACAACCAGGAAGTCAAAACAACCAATAGCTTCTGACCTGGGGGCAACCAGGAAGTCAAAACAACCAGTAGCTTCTGACCTGGGGACAACCAGGAAGTCAAAACAACCAATCCTTAAAAACGTCTACAGCTGCACCACAGAGAGCATCTTGACTGGCTGCATCACTGCTTGGTATGGCAACAGCTTGGCATCCGATCACAAGGCTCTACAGAGGGTAATGCTCCACAGAGGGCAATGCTCTACAGAGGGCAATGCTCCACAGAGGGTAATGCTCCACAGAGGGTAGTGCTCCACAGAGGGTAGTGCTCCACAGAGGGCAATGCTCTACAGAGGGTAATGCTCCACAGAGGGTAATACTCTACAGAGGGTAGTGCTCTATAGAGGGTGATGCTCTACAGATGGTGATGCTCTATAGAGGGTAATGCTCTACAGAGGGTAGTGCTCTACAGAGGGTAAGGCTCTACAGAGGGTAGTGCTCTACAGAGGGTAATGCATACGGCCCAGTACATCACTGAGGCTGAGCTCCCTGCCATCCAGGACGTGTCAGAGGAAGATCCTAACAATGGTCAGACTCCAGCCACCCAAGTCAAACTATTTGCTCTGCTACCGCACGGCAAGTGGTGCCAATGAACCAAGTCTGGAACCAACAGGACCCTGAGCAGCTTCTACCTCCAAGCCATAAGACTGATAAATAGTAAACCAAATAGCTACCTGGAATATCGGCATTGACCCTTTTTGCACTATTCAATTCAATTCAATTCAATTCAATTCAATAGACTTTATTGACATGGGAAGTTAAATGACATTGTCACAGTGTACATATAACATAAATGGTGGGACCAACAGCAATAATAATAGTAGTGGAAATGGGATTCCCATTAACAGCAACAATATTAATGAGAACAACAACACATTAAAGCAATAGCAGTAGACCAGTCTCAACCTGACTGAGAAGACACTTGACCTGGCAGTAGACCAGTCTCAACCTGACTGAGAAGACACTTGACCTGGCAGTAGACCAGTCTCAACCTGACTGAGAAGACACATGACCTGGCAGTAGACCAGTCTCAACCTGACTGAGAAGACACATGACCTGGCAGTAGACCAGTCTCAACCTGACTGAGAAGACACATGACATGGCAGTAGACCAGTCTCAACCTGACTGAGAAGACACATGACCTGGCAGTAGACCAGTCTCAACCTGACTGAGAAGAGACATGACATGGCAGTAGACCAGTCTCAACCTGACTGAGAAGACACATGACCTGGTAGTAGACCAGTCTCAACCTGACTGAGAAGACACATGACATGGCAGTAGACCAGTCTCAACCTGACTGAGAAGACACATGACATGGCAGTAGACCAGTCTCAACCTGACTGAGAAGACACATGACATGGTATACGAAAGCCAAAACAACTGAATGGGAAATATTATTGACATTACATTGCTCTTTTTGCTGGCTGTCCCTCAGGCTGTGGCAGGAGGACACATAGCTGGCTGCCAAAACTGCACATATTGGCTTTTTATATTTTATAGTTAAATATATTTTATAGTTTCAAATTCTTTGTACTGAATGTTAATTTTGGGAAAGAACTATTATCTTAGATCTGAGTATTTGCCAGTGTAATAGGAAATGCAGTTCTGTCTCTACCTCTCCCCTGGAGCAGAGTGAGCACAGCCTGTCCTCTCTGGGCAGCCAGGTTTGTCTGTGACGACTGGTCTCTATAGCCAGACTGTCCTCTCTGGGCAGCCAGGTTTGTCTGTGACGACCGGTCTCTATAGCCAGACTGTCCTCTCTGGGCAGCCAGGTTTGTCTGTGACGACTGGTCTCTATAGCCAGACTGTCCTCTCTGGGCAGCCAGGTTTGTCTGTGACGACTGGTCTCTATAGCCAGCCTGTCCTCTCTGGGCAGCCAGGTTTGTCTGTGACGACCGGTCTCTATAGCCAGACTGTCCTCTCTGGGCAGTCAGGTTTGTCTGTGAGACCGGTCTCTATAGCCAGCCTGTCCTCTCTGGGCAGTCAGGTTTGTCTGTGAGACCGGTCTCTATAGCCAGACTGTCCTCTCTGGGCAGCCAGGTTTGTCTGTGAGACCGGTCTCTATAGCCAGACTGTCCTCTCTGGGCAGCCAGGTTTATCTGTGACGACTGGTCTCTATAGCCAGACTGTCCTCTCTGGGCAGCCAGGTTTGTCTGTGATGATCGGTCTCTATAGCCAGACTGTCCTCTCTGGGCAGCCAGGTTTGTCTGTGACGACCGGTCTCTATAGCCAGACTGTCCTCTCTGGGCAGCCAGGTTTGTCTGTGACGACCAGTCTCTATAGCCAGACTGTCCTCTCTGGGCAGCCAGTGACGACTGGTCTCTATAGCCAGACTGTCCTCTCTGGGCAGCCAGGTTTATCTGTGACGACTGGTCTCTATAGCTAGACTGTGTTCACTGAATCTGTACCTAGTCAATGTTTTCCTTAGTTTTCTATCAGTCACAGTGGTCAGATAGTCTGCCACCATGTTCTGTCTGAAGCATTGAAGTTTACTTTGATTTTTTTGTGGTGTCTTTCCAATAGGTGATGTATTTTTATTTTTGCTTTGTGATGATTTGGTTGGGCCAGATTTTCTGAGTGCTGTTCTGAGGCTCTATGGGGTTGGTTTGGGTTGGTGAACTGAGCCTCAGAACCAGCTGGCTGAGGGCTGTCCTGAGGCTCTATGGGGTTGGTTTGGGTTGGTGAACTGAGCCTCAGAACCAGCTGGCTGAGTGCTGTCCTGAGGCTCTAAGGGGTTGGTTTGGGTTGGTGAACTGAGCCTCAGAACCAGCTGGCTGAGTGCTGTCCTGAGGCTCTATGGGGTTGGTTTGGGTTGGTGAACTGAGCCTCAGAACCAGCTGGCTGAGTGCTGTCCTGAGGCTCTATGGGGTTGGTTTGGGTTGGTGAACTGAGCCTCAGAACCAGCTGGCTGAGTGCTGTCCTGAGGCTCTATGGGGTTGGTTTGGGTTGGTGAACTGAGCCTCAGAACCAGCTGGCTGAGGGGACTCTTCTCTTGTTTCATCTCTTGACACTGTGTGATGGAATGTTTTGGGGTCACTTGTTTTTAGATGGTTGGAAAATGTGATGTCTCTTTTCTCTATTTGAATGAGGAGGGGGCTTTGGTCCAATTCTGCTCTACATGCGTTATTTGGAGTTTTTCTTTGCACTTGCAACACAGTCTGGCAAAACTCTGCATGCAGTATTTCAATTGGATGTTTGTCCCATTTGGTGAATGAATGATTAGATGTTGGACCCCGTTCACTGCCATATAGAGCAACTGGTTCAACAACTGATGAGCTTTTTGTTGTTGCCAGATTTTAATGTTCCTTTTAATGGCATAGAAGGCTCTTCTTGCTTTGTCTCTCAGCTCCTTCACAGCCAGGTGAACGCTTCCTGTGTTGCTGATATTTAGTCCTAGATATGTGTAGGTTTTGGTGGGTTCTAATAGAACTGTGTCCAAATATAATGTCTATTTTTCATCCTGATTTCCAGACCTTTTTTAAAATATCATTATATTCAGTTTTTTTTTTTAGAGCCCAGGTCTGACAGAACCTGTGATTAACGGTCAGAGCCCAGGTCTGACAGAACCTGTGATTAACGGTCAGAGCCCAGGTCTGACAGAACCTGTGGTTAACGGTCAGAGCCCAGGTCTGACAGAACCTGTGATTAACGGTCAGAGCCCAGGTCTGACAGAACCTGTGATTAACGGTCAGAGCCCAGGTCTGACAGAACCTGTGATTAACGATCAGAGCCCAGGTCTGACAGAACCTGTGGTTAACGGTCAGAGCCCAGGTCTGACAGAACCTGTGATTAACGGTCAGAGCCCAGGTCTGACAGAACCTGTGGTTAACGGTCAGAGCCCAGGTCTGACAGAACCTGTGGTTAACGGTCAGAGCCCAGGTCTGACAGAACCTGTGATTAACGGTCAGAGCCCAGGTCTGACAGAACCTGTGATTAACGGTCAGAGCCCAGGTCTGACAGAACCTGTGATTAACGGTCAGAACCTGTGGTTAACGGTCAGAGCCCAGGTCTGACAGAACCTGTGATTAACGGTCAGAACCTGTGGTTAACGGTCAGAGCCCAGGTCTGACAGAACCTGTGATTAACGGTCAGAGCCCAGGTCTGACAGAACCTGTGATTAACAGTCAGAGCCCAGGTCTGACAGAACCTGTGGTTAACAGTCAGAGCCCAGGTCTGACAGAACCTGTGGTTAACGGTCAGAGCCCAGGTCTGACAGAACCTGTGGTTAACGGTCAGAGCCCAGGTCTGACAGAACCTGTGGTTAACGGTCAGAGCCCAGGTCTGACAGAACCTGTGGTTAACGGTCAGAGTCCAGGTCTGACAGAACCTGTGGTTAACGGTCAGAGCCCAGGTCTGACAGAACCTGTGATTAACGGTCAGAGTCCAGGTCTGACAGAACCTGTGATTAACGGTCAGAGTCCAGGTCTGACAGAACCTGTGCAGATGATCTAGGTGCTGCTGTACCTCCTCCTTAGTGGGAGACAGCAGCACCAGGTCATCTGCGTACAGCAGACACTTGATTTCAGTGTTGTGTAGGGTGATACCAGGTGCTGCCGATTCTTCTAATGTTTTTGCCAATTCATTAATGTAGATGTTAAATAGTGTTGGACATATTGGGCTGCCCTGTTTCACTCCACGTCCCTGAGAGAAGATGTCTGTTTGCTTGTTGCCAATTTTAACAGCACATTTGTTTTTAGTGTACACTGATTAAATAACATCATATGTTTTCCCTCCAATACCACTATCTATTAGTTTATTTTTTTAAAAGACCTTTGTGCCAAATTGAATCAAATGTTTTCTTGAAGTCTATAAAAGTAGATTGTGCCTTGGTTTACTTGTTGGTCAATTAGAGTGTGAAGGGTGGAAATGTGGTCTGTTGTAATGATCATTTAAAAAAAATACAATCTGGCTTCTGCTCAGGACGTTGTGTTCATCAAGGAAATGGTGTCGTCTGCTATTTATGGTACTGCAGAGAATTTAACTCTTTGGACTCATCACAGGAGCTGCTGCTACTGTTTATGATCTATCCGGTTGCCTAGTCACTTTATCCCTACCTATATCTACCTCAATTACCTCGTACCCCTGCACATCAACTCAGTACTGGTACCCCGTGTATACAGCCAAGTTATTACCTCGTACCCCTGCACATCAACTCAGTACTGGTACCCCGTGTATACAGTCAAGTTATTACCTCGTACCCCTGCACATCAACTCAGTACTGGTACCCCGTGTATATAGTCAAGTTATTACCTCGTACCCCTGCACATCAACTCAGTACTGGTACCTCGTGTATACAGTCAAGTCATTACCTCGTACCCCTGCACATCAACTCAGTACTGGTACCTCGTGTATACAGTCAAGTCATTACCTCGTACCCCTGCACATCAACTCAATACTGGTACCCCGTGTATATAGTCAAGTTATTACATCGTACCCCAGCACATCAACTCAGTACTGGTACCCCGTGTATATAGTCAAGTTATTACCTCGTACCCCTGCACATCAACTCAGTACTGGTACCCCGTGTATATAGTCAAGTTATTACCTCGTACCCCAGCACATCAACTCAATACTGGTACCTCGTGTATATAGTCAAGTCATTACCTCGTACCCCTGCACGTCAACTCAGTACTCATACCTCGTGTATATAGTCAAGTTATTACCTCGTACCCCTGCACGTCAACTCAGTACTCGTACCTCGTGTATATAGTCAAGTCATTACCTCGTACCCCTGCACATCAACTCAGTACTGGTACCCCGTGTATATAGTCAAGTCATTACCTCGTACCCCTGCACATTAACTCAGTACTGGTACCCCGTGTATATAGTCAAGTTATTACCTCGTACCCCTGCACATCAACTCAGTACTCGTACCTCGTGTATATAGTCAAGTCATTACCTCGTACCCCTGCACGTCAACTCAATACTGGTACCCCGTGTATATAGTCAAGTCATTACCTCGTACCCCTGCACATTAACTCAGTACTGGTACCCCGTGTATATAGTCAAGTTATTACCTCGTACCCCTGCACATCAACTCAGTACTCGTACCTCGTGTATATAGTCAAGTCATTACCTCGTACCCCTGCACGTCAACTCAGTACTGGTACCTCGTGTATATAGTCAAGTTATTACCTCGTACCCCTGCACATTAACTCAGTACTCGTACCTCGTGTATATAGTCAAGTCATTGCCTCGTACCCCTGCACGTCAACTCAGTACTGGTACCTCGTGTATATAGTCAAGTTATTACCTCGTACCCCTGCACATTAACTCAGTACTCGTACCTCGTGTATATAGTCAAGTCATCACCTCGTACCCCTGCACGTCAACTCAGTACTGGTACCTCGTGTATATAGTCAAGTTATTACCTCGTACCCCTGCACATTAACTCAGTACTCGTACCTCGTGTATATAGTCAAGTCATTACCTCGTACCCCTGCACGTCAACTCAGTACTGGTACCTCGTGTATATAGTCAAGTTATTACCTCGTACCCCTGCACATCAACTTAGTACTCGTACCTCGTGTATATAGTCAAGTTATTACCTCGTACCCCTGCACATCAACTTAGTACTCGTACCTCGTGTATACAGTCAAGTTATCGTTACTCATTATCGTTATTCCTTGTGTTATTATCTTTTCTATATGTTTCTCTCTACATTGTTGGGAAGGGCCCGTCAGTAAGCATTTCATTGTTAGTCTACACCTGTTGTTTACCATGTGACAAATAACATTTGATTTGAGTCCTTATGTGTGTGTCTGAGTGCACGCCTCTGTACGTGTTTGACTGTGTGTGTGTGTGTGTGTGTATGCCTCTGTACGTGTGTGTGTGTGTGTGTGTGTGTGTGTGTGTGTGTGTGTGTGTGTGTGTGTGTGTGTGTGTGTGCCTCCCTACCTGCAGTACCAGTAACATCTGTATGATAGAGGGGGGGACACGGGCGCGGGGGCGGGACAAGGCGTCCTCCAGCTTGATATTCAGAGTGATAATGCTCCTGAAGTGAAGCAGGGCCAGCTGCCGCACCGACGGCTCCTTACCCTGGTGGAGATTACGCACAGAGATTACACACAGAGATTACACACAGAGACATGCACACACATAGAAACACATGGAGAGAGAGACACAGAGCGAGACAGACACACACCTACACACAGAGATTACACACAGAGACTACACACACATAGAAACACATGGAGAGAGAGACACATACAGAGACAGACACACACCTACACACAGAGATTACACACAGAGATTACACACAGAGACATGCACACACATAGAAACGCATGGAGAGAGACACACAGAGAGAGAGAGAGAGAGAGAGAGAGAGAGAGAGAGAGACACACAGAAACACAGAAACACACAGAGAGAGAGAGAGAGAGAGAGAGAGAGACACACCTACACACAGAGACACAGAGAGAGAAAGAGAGAGAGAGATAGACACACACCTACACACAGAAACACACACACAGAGAGAGAGAGAGAGAGAGAGACACACACACCTACACACAGAGACACAGAGAGAGAGAGAGAGAGAGAGAGAGAGAGAGAGAGAGAGAGAGAGAGAGAGACACACACACACCATGCTTAGGGCCACTCAACATTCTATTGTATGTTGAAATGCTTTTGGAAAATCTATCAAATTCTCCTAATTTGATTTGGAAAGCTCTGTTGTGTAAGAATGTGCACTGGACTGTTCACAAAATAACTTACTGTTCAAGTGGCTAGTGTATGTTGCTTTTTAGTTGTCTGAGTACAACGGAAACACTACAGGGAGAAGTAACCAGTGCTTGACTTGGGCAGGAGTTCACCGGAGCGGATCACCAGCACCTCACATGTTCTACTGCTGGAGCTGCTGCTACTGAATATAGACAGTACTGACACACACAATGACTAACTGTACCTGTACTGGGTAGAAGATAGCCTCACATGTTCTACTGCTGGAGCTGCTGCTACTGAATATAGACAGTACTGACACACACAATGACTAACTGTACCTGTACTGGGTAGAAGATAGCCTCACATGTTCTACTGCTGGAGCTGCTGCAACTAAACATAGACAGTACTGACACACAACATGACTAACTGTACCTGTACTGGGTAGAAGATAGCCTCACATGTTCTACTGCTGGAGCTGCTGCAACTAAACATAGACAGTACTGACACACAACATGACTAACTGTACCTGTACTGGGTAGAAGATAGCCTGAAGCATGGACAGAACATCACAGAAGAAGAAGTCCCACGTCTCTGCCAAGGAGTCCAATAGCTTCTGACCTGGAGACAACCAGGGAGTCAAAATAACCAATCAGAAAGTAGCAATGGTGCTAATTAGCATGGACTCAAAAAAAGTGTGAATGTTCTATGTTGTAATTTCTCATGGTTTGTCACAGATACAGATCCTGAAAACCACAAACACCAGCAGAGAGATGCATCAACACCCCCTCTCTCACACATCAACACCCCCTCTCTCACACATCAACACCCCCTCTCTCACACATCAACACCCCCTCTCTCACACATCAACACCCCCTCCCTCACACATCAACACCCCCTCCCTCACACATCAACACCCCCTCTCTCACACATCAACACCCCCTCTCTCACATATCAACACCCCTCTCTCACACATCAACACCCCTCTCTCACATATCAACACCCCTCTCTCACACATCAACACCCCCTCTCTCACATATCAACATCCCCTCTCTCACACATCAACACCCCCTCTCTCACATATCAACACCCCATCAACACCCCCTCTCACACATCAACACATCAACACCCCCTCTCTCACACATCAACACCCCCTCTCTCACACATCAACACCCCTCTCTCACACATCAACACCCCTCTCTCACATATCAACACCCCCCTCTCACATATCAACACCCCTCTCTCACACATCAACACCCCCTCCCTCACACATCAACACCCCATCTCTCACACATCAACACCCCTCTCTCACACATCAACACCCCCTCCTCACACATCAACACCCCCTCCTCTCACACATCAACACCCCTCCCTCACACATCAACACCCCCTCCTCACACATCAACACCCCCTCCCTCACACATCAACACCCCCTCCCTCACACATCAACACCCCTCCCCCTCACCCTCTCTCACACATCAACACCCCCTCTCTCACACATCAACACCCCTCTCTCACACATCAACACCCCTCTCTCACACATCAACACCCCTCTCTCACATATCAACACCCCCTCTCTCACACATCAACACCCCCTCTCTCACACATCAACACCCCTCTCTCACACATCAACACCCTCTCTCACACATCAACACCCCCTCTCTCACACATCAACACCCCTCTCTCACACATCAACACCCCCTCTCTCACACATCAACACCCCCTCTCTCACACATCAACACCCCTCCTCACACATCAACACCCCCTCCCTACACACACATCAACACCCCCTCCTCACACATCAACACCCCCTCTCTCACACATCAACACCCCCTCTCACACATCAACACCCCCTCTCTCACACATCAACACCCCCTCTCTCACATATCAACACTCTCTCACATATCAACACCCCCTCTCTCACACATCAACACCCCTCTCTCACACATCAACACCCCTCTCTCACACATCAACACCCCTCTCTCTCATCAACACCCCCTCCCTCACACATCAACACCCCCTCCCTCACACATCAACACCCCCTCCCTCACACATCAACACCCCCTCTCTCACACATCAACACCCCCTCCCTCACACATCAACACCCTCACTCTCACACATCAATACCCCCTCCCTCACACATCAACACCCCCTCCCTCACACATCAACACCCCTCTCTCACACATCAACACCCCTCCCTCACACATCAACACCCCATCTCTCACACATCAACACCCCCTCTCTCACACATCACACCCCCTCTCTCACACATCAACACCCCTCCTCTCACATCAACACCCCCTCCCTCACACATCAACACCCCCTCCCTCACACATCAACACCCCTCCCTCACATCAACACCCCTCCCTCACACATCAACACCCCTCTCTCACATATCAACACCCCCTCTCTCACACATCAACACCCCCTCTCTCACATATCAACACCCCCTCTCTCATCAACACCCCCTCTCTCACACATCAACACCCCCTCTCTCACATATCAACACCCCTTCTCTCACACATCAACACCCCTCTCTCACACATCACACCCCCTCTCTCACATATCAACACCCCCTCTCTCACACATCAACACCCCTCTCTCACACATCAACACACCCTCTCTCACACATCAACACCCCCTCTCTCACACATCAACACCCCCCTCTCACACATCAACACCCCCTCTCTCACACATCAACACCCCCTCCCTCACACATCAACACCCCCTCCCTCACACATCAACACCCCCCCTCACACATCAACACCCCTCTCACACATCAACACCCCTCCTCACACATCAACACCCCTCTCTCACACATCAACACCCCCTCCTCACACATCAACACCCTCTCTCTCACACATCAAACCCCCTCCCTCACACATCAACACCCCCTCCCTCACACATCAACACCCCCTCTCTCACACATCAACACCCCTCTCTCACACATCAACACCCCATCTCTCACACATCAACACCCCTCCCTCACACATCAACACCCCCTCTCTCACACATCAACACCCCCTCCCTCACACATCAACACCCCCTCCCTCACACATCAACACCCCCTCTCTCACACATCAACACCCCTCCCTCACACATCAACACCCCCTCTCTCACACATCAACACCCCCTCTCTCACACATCAACACCCCCTCCCTCACACATCAATACCCCTCCTCACACATCAACACCCCCTCTCTCACACATCAACACCCCCTCCCTCACACATCAACATCCTCTCTCACACATCAATACCCCTCCCTCACACATCAACACCCCTCTCTCACACATCAACACCCCCTCTCTCACACATCAACACCCCCTCCCTCACACATCAACACCCCCTCTCACACATCAACACCCCCTCTCTCACACATCAACACCCCCTCCTCACACATCAACACCCCATCTCTCACACATCAACACCCCCTCCCTCACACATCAACACCCTCTCTCACACATCAACACCCCTCCCTCACACATCAACACCCCCTCTCTCACACATCAACACCCCCTCCCTCACACATCAACACCCCTCTCTCACACATCAACACCCTCCTCACACATCAACACATCAACACCCCTCTCTCACACATCAACACCCTCTCTCTCACACATCAACACCCTCCCTCACACATCAACACCCCCTCTCACACATCAACACCCCCTCACACATCAACAGCCTCACACATCAACACCCCCTCTCTCAACACACATCAACACCCCTCCCCTCACACATCAACACCCCCTCTCTCACACATCAACACCCCCTCTCTCACACATCAACACCCCTCCCTCACACATCAATACCCCTCCCTCACACATCAACACCCCTCCCTCACATCAACACCCCCTCTCTCACATATCATCAACTCACATATCAACACCCCCTCCTCACACATCAACACCCCCTCTCTCACACATCAACACCCCTCTCTCACATATCAACACCCCTCTCTCACACATCAACACCCCTCCCTCACACATCAACACCCCCTCACATATCAACACCCCTCTCTCACACATCAACACCCCCTCTCTCACACATCAACACCCCTCTCTCACACATCAACACCCCCTCTCTCACACATCAACACCCCTCTCTCACATATCAACACCCCTCTCTCACACATCAACACCCCTCTCTCACACATCAACACCCCTCCCTCACACATCAACACCCCTCTCTCACATATCAACACCCCTCTCTCACACATCAACACACCCTCCCTCACACATCAACACCCCCTCACACATCAACACCCTCCCTCACACATCAACACCCCCTCTCTCACACATCAACACCCCCTCCCTCACACATCAACACCCCCTCCCTCACACATCAACACCCCCTCCCTCACACATCAACACCCCCTCCCTCACACATCAACACCTCCCCTCCCTCAACACACCCCCCCTCACACATCAACACCCCCTCCTCACACATCAACACCCCCTCTCACACATCACCCCTCCCTCACACATCAACACCCCCTCACACATCACACACATCAACACCCCCTCCCTCACACATCAACACCCCATCTCTCACACATCAACACCCTCACACATCAACACCCCTCTCTCCCACCCCCTCCTCACACATCAACACCCCCTCCCATCAACACATCAACACATCCCCCCTCCTCTCACATCAACACCCCTCTCTCACACATCAACACCCCTCCCTCACACATCAATACCCTCCTCACACATCAACACCCCTCCCTCACATCAACACCCCTCTCTCACACATCAACACCCCCTCCCTCACACATCAACACCCCCTCTCTCACACATCAACACCCCCTCCCTCACACATCAATACCCCCTCCCTCACACATCAATACCCCCTCCCTCACACATCAACACACCCTCTCTCACACACTGAGATCTGAGACCTGCTTGTGGCAGAGGGAATCAGTTAGCTGTTTCTGAGCAGTGCTGCCAAATGGCACAGTGGTGTGGGCCGCTGGGTCACGTTGGCGAGGAGTGGCTGGGTCACGGGGGTGGGGACGGCTGGGTCACGGGGGTGGGGACGGCTGGGTCACGGTGGCGGGGACGGCTGGGTCACGGTGGCGGGGACGGCTGGGTCACGGTGGCGGGGACGGCTGGGTCACGGTGGCGGGGACGGCTGGGTCACGGTGGCGGGGACGGCTGGGTCACGGTGGCAGGGAGCGGCTGGGTCACGGGGGCGGGGACGGCTGGGTCACGGTGGCGGGGAGCGGCTGGGTCACGGGGGCGGGGACGGCTGGGTCACGGTGGCGGGGAGCGGCTGGGTCACGGTGGCGGGGACGGCTGGGTCACGGTGGCGGGGACGGCTGGGTCACGGTGGCGGGGACGGCTGGGTCACGGTGGCAGGGAGCGGCTGGGTCACGGCTGGAGCAGAGGGCTACTGGGTTCAAGTCCTTTTGAAAGGGTTCTATTGTAAGAAGCTGACTGACACCAGACGAGGAACCGAAGAGAGGCAGTAAAGGGAGGGAGGAAGGATAGGAGGGTGAGGGACGAGGCCTGGTTCAAAGTCTTCAACAATGTCAAATCTCCCATCTGGTTGTGGTCTGAGGTCTGTGACGTTAGTAACACTTCCTGTCTGGTCGCCATGACAATAGCACTTCGGCAGAAATAAGCTGTGTACTTGATGTCAGGGTCAGGTGGTTTGAGCATCTTCACCACTTGACTATACCTCAACAGAGACGATAATGGGCCACAATAGGCTACATCATGACAAACCAATACTTCAAACAGTACTGTGACAGTACTTCAAACAGTACTGTGACAGTACTTCAAACAATGCTATAACAGTACTTCAAACAGTACTACGACAGTACTTCAAACAGTTTTTCAACAGTATTTCAAACAGTACTACGACAGTACTTCAAACAGTACTACGACAGTACTTCAAACAGTACTACGACAGTACTTCAAACAGTACTACGACAGTACTTCAAACAGTACTACGACAGTACTTCAAACAGCACCACGACAGTACTTCAAACAGCACTAAGACAGTACTTCAAACAGCACTACAACAGTACTTCAAACAGTACCACGACAGTACTTCAAACAGTACTACGACAGTACTTCAAACAGTACTACGACAGTACTTCAAACAACACTACGACAGTACTTCAAACAGTACTACGACAGTACTTCAAACAGTACTATGACAGTACTTCAAACAGTACTACAACAGTACTTCAAACAGTACCACGACAGTACTTCAAACAGTACTACGACAGTACTTCAAACAGTACTACGACAGTACTTCAAACAACACTACGACAGTACTTCAAACAACACTACGACAGTACTTCAAACAGCACTACGACAGTACTTCAAACAGTACCACGACAGTACTTCAAACAGTACTACGACAGTACTTCAAACAACACTACAACAGTACTTCAAACAGTACTACGACAGTACTTCAAACAACACTACGACAGTACTTCAAACAACACTACGACAGTACTTCAAACAGCACTACGACAGTACTTCAAACAGTAGTATGACAGTACTTCAAGCAGTACTATGACAGTACTTCAAACAGTACTATGACAGTACTTCAAGCAGCACTACGACAGTACTTCAAACAGTACTATGACAGTACTTCAAGCAGTACTATGACAGTACTTCAAACAGTACTACAAACAGTACTACGACAGTACTTCAAACAGTACTACGACAGTACTTCAAACAGTACTACGACAGTACTTCAAACAGTACTACGACAGTACTTCAAACAGTACTACGACAGTACTTCAAACAGTACTACGACAGTACTTCAAACAGTACTACATCTTTATTGTATTAGTAAGTAATATGATTCATACCTTCATAGAAACGCATTTTGTCCCTCAGTATCACCATTCCCTTTGTCAGCAGCTGATTCTGCAGAGGAAAGAAAACAAGGATTCACATTCTACGACCAGGACTTTAAAAAATATATATATTAAGAGTAATGTTAGTAATATCAGAGTAATGTTAGTACTATCAGAGTAACGTTAGTACTATCAGAGTAACGTTAATATCAGAGTAACGTTAATATCAGAGTAACGTTAGTAATATCAGAGTAACGTTAGTAATATCAGAGTAACGTTAGTACTATCAGAGTAACGTTAATATCAGAGTAACGTTAATATCAGAGTAACGTTAGTAATATCAGAGTAACGTTAGTAATATCAGAGTAACGTTAGTACTATCAGAGTAATGTTAATATCAGAGTAATGTTAGTACTATCAGAGTAACGTTAATATCAGAGTAACGTTAATATCAGAGTAACGTTGGTAATATCAGAGTAACGCTGGTAATATCAGAGTAATGCTGGTAATATCAGAGTAACGCTGGTAATATCAGAGTAACGCTGGTAATATCAGAGTAACGCTGGTAATATCAGAGTAACGCTGGTAATATCAGAGTAATGTTAGTAATATCAGAGTAATGTTAATAATATCAGAGTAATGTTAATATCAGAGTAATGTTAGTAATATCAGAGTAATGTTAGTAATATCAGAGTAACGCTGGTAATATCAGAGTAACGCTGGTAATATCAGAGTAACGCTGGTAATATCAGAGTAATGCTGGTAATATCAGAGTAATGCTGGTAATATCAGAGTAATGTTGGTAATATCAGAGTAATGTTAATAATATCAGAGTAATGTTAATAATATCAGAGTAATGTTAGTAATATCAGAGTAATGTTAGTAATATCAGAGTAATGTTAATATCAGAGTAATGTTAGTAATATCAGAGTAATGTTAATATCAGAGTAATGTTAATATCAGAGTAATGCTGGTAATATCAGAGTAATGTTAGTAATATCAGAGTAATGTTAGTAATATCAGAGTAATGTTAATATCAGAGTAATGTTAGTAATATCAGAGTAATGTTAATATCAGAGTAATGTTAATATCAGAGTAATGTTAATATCAGAGTAATGTTAATATCAGAGTAATGTTAGTAATATCAGAGTAATGTTAATATCAGAGTAATGTTAATACCAGAGTAATGTTAATACCAGAGTAATGTTAATATCAGAGTAATGTTAATATCAGAGTAACGCTGGTAATATCAGAGTAATATTGGTAATATCAGAGTAATGCCAGTAATATCAGAGTAACGTTAATATCAGAGTAACGCTGGTAATATCAGAGTAATATTGGTAATATCAGAGTAATGCCAGTAATATCAGAGTAATGTTAATAATACAAGAGTAATGTTAGTAACGCCAGAGTAATGTTAGTAATATCAGAGTAACGTTGGTAATATCAGAGTAAGGTTAATATCAGAGTAAGGTTAATATCAGAGTAAGGTTAATATCAGAGTAATGTTAATATCAGAGTAATGTTAATATCAGAGTAATGCTGGTAATATCAGAGTAATGCTGGTAATATCAGAGTAATGCTGGTAATATCAGAGTAATGTTAATATCAGAGTAATGTTAATATCAGAGTAATGTTAATATCAGAGTAACGTTAATATCAGAGTAATGTTAATATCAGAGTAATGTTAATATCAGAGTAAGGTTAATATCAGAGTAATGCTGGTAATATCAGAGTAATATCAGAGTAATGTTAATATCAGAGTAATGTTAATATCAGAGTAATGTTAATATCAGAGTAACGTTAATATCAGAGTAACGTTAATATCAGAGTAACGTTAATATCAGAGTAACGTTAATATCAGAGTAACGTTAATATCAGAGTAATGTTAGTAATATCAGAGTAAGGTTAATATCAGAGTAACGTTAATATCAGAGTAATGTTAGTAATATCAGAGTAAGGTTAATATCAGAGTAATGTTAATATCAGAGTAATGTTAGTAATATCAGAGTAACGCTGGTAATATCAGAGTAATGTTAATATCAGAGTAATGTTAATATCAGAGTAATGTTAGTAATATCAGAGTAAGGTTAATATCAGTGCTGAGGTGCAGAGAGACAGTCTCTTACCTGGAGGTATTCAGTGAAGAAAGAGCCCAGCTCCGTCTTCAGTAGTTGCCTAGAAGAAAACAGCAGTTTAACATTCTGAACTGGGTGGACACACAGAAGTAGAGGCTAGACACACTATGCCACATTGTTCCTGTCTCCTTCTCTTTCAACACTTTCCTCACCCTTCTCACTGCCTCTCTCTCTTTCCTCACCCTTCTCACTGCCTCTCTTCCCTCACCCTTCTCACTGCCTCTCTCTCTTTCCTCACTGCCTCTCTCTTCCCTCACCCTTCTCACTGCCTCTCTTCCTTCCCTCACCCTTCTCACTGCCTCTCTTCCCTCACCCTTCTCACTGCCTCTCTCTCTTCCCTCACCCTTCTCACTGCCTCTCTCTATTTCCTCACCATTCTCACTGCCTCTCTCTCTTTCCTCACCCTTCTCACTGCCTCTCTCTCTTTCCTCACCCTTCTCACTGCCTCTCTTCCCTCACCCTTCTCACTGCCTCCCTCTCTTTCCTCACTGCCTCTCTTCCCTCACCCTTCTCACTGCCTCCCTCTCTTTCCTCACCCTTCTCACTGCCTCCCTCTCTTTCCTCACTGCCTCTCTTCCCTCACCCTTCTCACTGCCTCTCTCTCTTCCCTCACCCTTCTCACTGCCTCTCTCTCTTCCCTCACCCTTCTCACTGCCTCTCTTCCCTCAGCCTTCTCACTGCTTCTCTCTCTTCCCTCACCCTTCTCACTGCCTCTCTTTCCTCACCCTTCTCACTGCCTCTCTTCCCTCACCCTTCTCACTGCCTCTCTCTCTTCCCTCACCCTTCTCACTGCCTCTCTCTCTTCCCTCACTCTTCTCACTGCCTCTCTTTCCTCACCCTTCTCACTGCCTCTCTCTCTTCCCTCACCCTTCTCACTGCCTCTCTTCCCTCACCCTTCTCACTGCCTCTCTTCCCTGACTCTTCTCACTGCCTCTCTTCCCTCACCCTTCTCACTGCCTCTCTTCCCTCACTCTTCTCACTGCCTCTCTTCCCTCACCCTTCTCACTGCCTCTCTTTCCTCACCCTTCTCACTGCCTCTCTCTTCCCTCACCCTTCTCACTGCCTCTCTCTTCCCTCACCCTTCTCACTGCCTCTCTTCCTTCCCTCACCCTTCTCACTGCCTCTCTTCCCTCACCCTTCTCACTGCCTCTCTTCCCTCACCCTTCTCACTGCCTCTCTTCCCTCACCCTTCTCACTGCCTCTCTATCTTCCCTCACCCTTCTCACCCTCATGCCACCACATGTCACCCCTCTGTGCCCTTTCCCACCCCTAAACCCACATGTCACCCCTCTGTGCCCTTTCCCACCCCTAAACCCACATGTCACCCCTCTGTGCCCTTTCCCACCCCTAAGCCCACATGTCACTCCTCTGTGCCCTTTCCCACCCCTAAGCCCACATGTCACTCCTCTGTGCCCTTTCCCACCCCTAAGCCCACATGTCACTCCTCTGTGCCCTTTCCCACCCCTAAACCCACATGTCACTCCTCTGTGCCCTTTCCCACCCCTAAACCCACATGTCACTCCTCTGTGCCCTTTCCCACCCCTAAACCCACATGCCACTCCTCTGTGCCCTTTCCCACCCCTAAGCCCACATGTCACTCCTCTGTGCCCTTTCCCACCCCTAAGCCCACATGTCACTCCTCTGTGCCCTTTCCCACCCCTAAGCCCTCATGTCACTCCTCTGTGCCCTTTCCCCCCCCTAAACCCACATGGCACTCCTCTGTGCCCTTTCCCACCCCTAAGCCCACATGTCACTCCTCTGTGCCCTTTCCCACCCCTAAGCCCACTCGCTCAGCCCAGTGACAACACCAACACCTTACTTGCTCTATGAACACTGTGTGGTACCTGACTTATTCAAAGTTAGGGAAATGGAGGATGTATTGGTCAAAGCCAAGGCATATCTACACACTGAGTTTACAAAACATTAAGAACATCTGCTCTTTGCATGACAGACTGACCAGGTGAATCCAGGTGAAAGATATGATCCCTTATTGATGTCAGTTGTTAAATCCACTTCAATCAGTGTAGATGGAGGGGAGGAGACAGGTTAAAGAAGGAGTTTTAAGCCTTGAGACACGGTTTGTGTGTGTCATTCAGAGGGTGAATGGGCAAGACAAAAGGTTTAAGTGCCTTTGAACGGGGTCTGGTAGTAGGTGCCAGGAGCACCGCTTTGTGTCACGCTCCTTCAGTTTCTAGTGACACAGCTGTGGGAAGCATTGGAGTCAACATGAGCCAGCCTCCCTGTGGAACGCTTTCGACACCTTGTAGAGTCCATGCCACAATGAATTGAATGCTGTTCTGAGGGCAAAAGGGGGTGCAATGCAATATTAGGAAAGCGTTCTTAATGTTTTGTCCACTCAGTGTAGATTCCTAAACAGGTCCTCTGGCAGTGGTGGAAAAAGTACCTAATTATCATACTGTAATAAAGGTAAAGATACCTTAATAGAAAATGGCTCAAGTAAAAGTGAAATTCACCCA
The DNA here is from genome assembly GCF_034236695.1 of Oncorhynchus nerka. NCBI lineage: Eukaryota > Metazoa > Chordata > Actinopteri > Salmoniformes > Salmonidae > Oncorhynchus > Oncorhynchus nerka. Next base: position 11,070,497 of record NC_088403.1, read on the forward strand.
GTAAAATACTACAGCAGGTAGCCTAGTGGAGGGGCAGGGTAGCCTAGTGGAGCGGCAGGGTAGCCTAGTGGAGCGGCAGGGTAGCCTAGTGGAGCGGCAGGGTAGCCTAGTGGAGGGCAGGGTAGCCTAGTGGAGCGGCAGGGTAGCCTAGTGGAGCGGCAGTGGAGCGGCAGGGTAGCCTAGTGGGAGGCAGGGTAGCCTAGTGGAGCGGCAGGGTAGCCTAGTGGAGCGGCAGGGTAGCCTAGTGGGCCTAGTGGAGCGGCAGGGTAGCCTAGTGGAGCGGCAGGGTAGCCTAGTGGAGCGGCAGGGTAGCCTAGTGGAGCGGCAGGGTAGCCTAGTGGAGCCTAGTGGAGGGGCAGGGTAGCCTAGTGGAGCGGCAGGGAGCGGCAGTGGAGCGGCAGGGTAGGTGGAGCAGGGTAGCCTAGTGGAGCGGCAGGGTAGCCTAGTGGGGAAGCAGGGTAGCCTAGTGGAGCGGCAGGGTAGCCTAGTGGTGGAGCGGCAGGGTAGAGCGGCAGGGTAGCCTAGTGGGGAGGCAGGGAGCCTAGTGGGCGGCAGGGTAGCCTAGTGGAGGGCAGGGTAGCCTAGTGGAGCGGCAGGGTAGCCTAGTGGAGCGGCAGGGTAGCCTAGTGGAGCGGCAGGGTAGCCTAGTGGAGCGGCAGGGTAGCCTAGTGGCAGCGTAGCAGGGTAGCCTAGTGGAGCGGCAGGGTAGCCTAGTGGGGAAGCAGGGTAGCCTAGTGGAGCGGCAGGGTAGCCTAGTGGAGCGGCAGGGTAGCCTAGTGGAGCGGCAGGGTAGCCTAGTGGAGCGGCAGGGTAGCCTAGTGGGAGGGTAGCCTAGTGGGGCGGCAGGGTAGCCTAGTGGAGCGGCGGGGGTAGCCTAGTGGAGCGGCGGGGTAGCCTAGTGGAGCGGGGGGGTAGCCTAGTGGAGCGGCAGGGTAGCCTAGTGGAGCGGCGGGGTAGCCAGGTGGAGCGGGGGGGTAGCCTAGTGGAGCGGCAGGGTAGCCTAGTGGAGCGGCAGGGTAGCCTAGTGGAGCGGCAGGGTAGCCTAGTGGAGCGGCAGGGTAGCCTAGTGGAGCGGCAGGGTAGCCTAGTGGAGCGGCAGGGTAGCCTAGTGGTTAGAGCGTTGGACTAGTAACTGGAAGGTTGCAAGTTCAAACCCCCGAGCTGACAAGGTACAAATCTGTTGTTCTGCCCCTGAACAGGTAGTTATCCCACTGTTCCTAGGCCGTCATTGAAAATAAGAATTTGTTCTTAACTGACTTGCCTGGTTAAATAAAGGTAAAATAAAAAACATGAGTAAAAGTCTACAAGTATTTGTATTTGTTTTTTATCAAAAGTAAATGTATAAATCATTTAAAATCCCTGATATTAAGCAAAGCAGACAGCACCATTATTATTATTTTAAATGTACAGATAGCCAGGTGCAGACTCCAACACTCAGACATCATTTACAGATAGCCAGGTGCAGACTCCAACACTCAGACATCATTTACAGATAGCCAGGTGCAGACTCCAACACTCAGACATCATTTACAGATAGCCAGGTGCAGACTCCAACACTCAGACATCATGTACAGATAGCCAGGGACACACTCCAACACTCAGACATCATGTACAGATAGCCAGGGACACACTCCAACACTCAGACATCATGTACAGATAGCCAGGGACACACTCCAACACTCAGACATCATTTACAGATAGCCAGGTGCAGACTCCAACACTCAGACATCATGTACAGATAGCCAGGGACACACTCCAACACTCAGACATCATTTACAGATAGCCAGGTGCAGACTCCAACACTCAGACATCATGTACAGATAGCCAGCGACACACTCCAACACTCAGACATCATGTACAGATAGCCAGGGACACACTCCAACACTCAGACATCATTTACAGATAGCCAGGGACACACTCCAACACTCAGACATCATGTACAGATAGCCAGGGACACACTCCAACACTCAGACATAATGTACAGATAGCCAGGGACACACTCCAACACTCAGACATCATTTACAGATAGCCAGGTGCAGACTCCAACACTCAGACATCATGTACAGATAGCCAGGGACACACTCCAACATCATGTACAGATAGACAGAGGCACACTCCAACACTCAGACATCATGTACAGATAGCCAGGGACACACTCCAACACTCAGACATCATTTACAGATAGACAGAGGCACACTCCAACACTCAGACATCATTTACAGATAGCCAGGGACACACTCCAACACTCAGACATCATTTACAGATAGCCAGGGACACACTCCAACACTCAGACATCATTTACAGATAGCCAGATGCAGACTCCAACACTCAGACATCATGTACAGATAGCCAGGTGCAGACTCCAACACTCACAGATAGCCAGGGACACACTCCAACGCCAGGGACACACTCCAACACTCAGACATCATTTACAAATGAAGCATGTGTATTTATTGAGTCCACCAGATCAGAGGCAGTAGGGATGAACATGGATGTTCTCTTGATAAGTGTGTGAATTGGACCATTTTCCTGTCCTGCTAAGCATTCAAAATGTAACGAGTACTTTGGGTGGCAGGGAAAATGTATGGAGTAAAAAGTACATTATTTGCTTTCGGGAATGTAGTGAAGTAAAAGTTGTCATAAATATAAATAGTAAAGTACAGATACCTCAAAAACGACGTAAGTAGTACTCTAAAGTATTTTTACTTAAGTACTTTACACCACTGTCCTGTGGTAGACTGGAGAGTAAGACAGGTACTTCCTTTTTCACATCCCGTAACGAGAAGGTCACAGGGCTCCTCATAACCACACAGGAAATGACCCATCATGTCTGGTACAGCAGCAACTGTATATAATCTGACTGGAAGACAGCATATAGAGTCATGTCCAACAGCCTAGTTACTCAGCTGACTGGAAGACAGGGTATAGAGTCATGTCCAACAGCCTAGTTACTCAGCTGACTGGAAGACAGGGTATAGAGTCATGTCCAACAGCCTAGTTACTCAGCTGACTGGAAGACAGGGTATAGAGTCATGTCCAACAGCCTAGTTACTCAGCTGACTGGAAGACAGCGTATAGAGTCATGTCCAACAGCCTAGTTACTCAGCTGACTGGAAGACAGGGTATAGAGGCATGTCCAACAGCCTAGTTACTCAGCTGACTGGAAGACAGGGTATAGAGTCATGTCCAACAGCCTAGTTACTCAGCTGACTGGAAGACAGGGTATAGAGTCATGTCCAACAGCCTAGTTACTCAGCTGACTGGAAGACAGGGTATAGAGTCATGTCCAACAGCCTAGTTACTCAGCTGACTGGAAGACAGGGTATAGAGTCATGTCCAACAGCCTAGTTACTCAGCTGACTGGAAGACAGGGTATAGAGTCATGTCCAACAGCCTAGTTACCCAGCTGACTGGAAGACAGCGTATAGAGTCATGTCCAACAGCCTAGTTACTCAGCTGACTGGAAGACAGCGTATAGAGTCATGTCCAACAGCCTAGTTACTCAGCTGACTGGAAGACAGGGTATACAGTCATGTCCAACAGCCTAGTTACTCAGCTGACTGGAAGACAGGGTATAGAGTCATGTCCAACAGCCTAGTTACTCAGCTGACTGGAAGACAGGGTATAGAGTCATGTCCAACAGCCTAGTTACTCAGCTGACTGGAAGACAGCGTATAGAGTCATGTCCAACAGCCTAGTTACTCAGCTGACTGGAAGACAGGGTATAGAGTCATGTCCAACAGCCTAGTTACTCAGCTGACTGGAAGACAGGTTATAGAGTCATGTCCAACAGCCTAGTTACTCAGCTGACTGGAAGACAGGGTATAGAGGCATGTCCAACAGCCTAGTTACTCAGCTGACTGGAAGACAGCGTATAGAGTCATGTCCAACAGCCTAGTTACTCAGCTGACTGGAAGACAGGGTATAGAGTCATGTCCAACAGCCTAGTTACTCAGCTGACTGGAAGACAGCGTATAGAGTCATGTCCAACAGCCTAGTTACTCAGCTGACTGGAAGACAGGGTATACAGTCATGTCCAACAGCCTAGTTACTCAGCTGACTGGAAGACAGGGTATAGAGTCATGTCCAACAGCCTAGTTACTCAGCTGACTGGAAGACAGGGTATAGAGTCATGTCCAACAGCCTAGTTACTCAGCTGACTGGAAGACAGCGTATAGAGTCATGTCCAACAGCCTAGTTACTCAGCTGACTGGAAGACAGCGTATAGAGTCATGTCCAACAGCCTAGTTACTCAGCTGACTGGAAGACAGGGTATACAGTCATGTCCAACAGCCTAGTTACTCAGCTGACTGGAAGACAGGGTATAGAGTCATGTCCAACAGCCTAGTTACTCAGCTGACTGGAAGACAGGGTATAGAGTCATGTCCAACAGCCTAGTTACTCAGCTGACTGGAAGACAGCGTATAGAGTCATGTCCAACATCCTAGTTACTCAGCTGACTGGAAGACAGGGTATAGAGTCATGTCCAACAGCCTAGTTACTCAGCTGACTGGAAGACAGGGTATAGAGTCATGTCCAACAGCCTAGTTACTCAGCTGACTGGAAGACAGGTTATAGAGTCATGTCCAACAGCCTAGTTACTCAGCTGACTGGAAGACAGGGTATAGAGGCATGTCCAACAGCCTAGTTACTCAGCTGACTGGAAGACAGCGTATAGAGTCATGTCCAACAGCCTAGTTACTCAGCTGACTGGAAGACAGGGTATAGAGTCATGTCCAACAGCCTAGTTACTCAGCTGACTGGAAGACAGCGTATAGAGTCATGTCCAACAGCCTAGTTACTCAGCTGACTGGAAGACAGGGTATACAGTCATGTCCAACAGCCTAGTTACTCAGCTGACTGGAAGACAGGGTATAGAGTCATGTCCAACAGCCTAGTTACTCAGCTGACTGGAAGACAGGGTATAGAGTCATGTCCAACAGCCTAGTTACTCAGCTGACTGGAAGACAGCGTATAGAGTCATGTCCAACAGCCTAGTTACTCAGCTGACTGGAAGACAGCGTATAGAGTCATGTCCAACAGCCTAGTTACTCAGCTGACTGGAAGACAGGGTATACAGTCATGTCCAACAGCCTAGTTACTCAGCTGACTGGAAGACAGGGTATAGAGTCATGTCCAACAGCCTAGTTACTCAGCTGACTGGAAGACAGGGTATAGAGTCATGTCCAACAGCCTAGTTACTCAGCTGACTGGAAGACAGCGTATAGAGTCATGTCCAACATCCTAGTTACTCAGCTGACTGGAAGACAGGGTATAGAGTCATGTCCAACAGCCTAGTTACTCAGCTGACTGGAAGACAGGGTATAGAGTCATGTCCAACAGCCTAGTTACTCAGCTGACTGGAAGACAGCGTATAGAGTCATGTCCAACAGCCTAGTTACTCAGCTGACTGGAAGACAGCGTATAGAGTCATGTCCAACAGCCTAGTTACTCAGCTGACTGGAAGACAGCGTATAGAGTCATGTCCAACAGCCTAGTTACTCAGCTGACTGGAAGACAGGGTATAGAGTCATGTCCAACAGCCTAGTTACTCAGCTGACTGGAAGACAGGGTATAGAGTCATGTTCAACAGCCTAGTTACTCAGCTGACTGGAAGACAGGGTATAGAGTCATGTCCAACAGCCTAGTTACTCAGCTGACTGGAAGACAGGGTATAGAGTCATGTCCAACAGCCTAGTTACTCAGCTGACTGGAAGACAGCGTATAGAGTCATGTCCAACAGCCTAGTTACTCAGCTGACTGGAAGACAGCGTATAGAGTCATGTCCAACAGCCTAGTTACTCAGCTGACTGGAAGACAGCGTATAGAGTCATGTCCAACAGCCTAGTTACTCAGCTGACTGGAAGACAGCGTATAGAGTCATGTCCAACAGCCTAGTTACTCAGCTGACTGGAAGACAGGGTATAGAGTCATGTCCAACAGCCTAGTTACTCAGCTGACTGGAAGACAGGGTATAGAGTCATGTCCAACAGCCTAGTTACTCAGCTGACTGGAAGACAGGGTATAGAGTCATGTCCAACAGCCTAGTTACTCAGCTGACTGGAAGACAGCGTATAGAGTCATGTCCAACAGCCTAGTTACTCAGCTGACTGGAAGACAGCGTATAGAGTCATGTCCAACAGCCTAGTTACTCAGCTGACTGGAAGACAGGGTATAGAGTCATGTCCAACAGCCTAGTTACTCAGCTGACTGGAAGACAGGGTATAGAGTCATGTCCAACAGCCTAGTTACTCAGCTGACTGGAAGACAGGGTATAGAGTCAGAGACTTAGTACTTTATTTCCCCCGACATTTCAACAGCAGTTGAAATGCAACACATTGAATCAGTTTCTAAACTATAAATCATTGGGATAAATGGCCATGATGACAACGATCTTTGTCAAAGAACCAAGCTGCCCTTTGTTCTACCTGTCAAACAGCAGGCTATGTGTGTTACTGTGTTCGGTCAGGTAGCTCCAGATTCAGGAAATGAGAGAGCTGTGTGTGTTACTGTGTTCGGTCAGGTAGCTCCAGATTCAGGAAATGAGAGAGCTGTGTGTGTTACTGTGTTGGGTCAGGTAGCTCCAGATTCAGGAAATGAGAGAGCTGTGTGTGTTACTGTGTTCGGTCAGGTAGCTCCAGATTCAGGAAATGAGAGAGCTGTGTGTGTTACTGTGTTCGGTCAGGTAGCTCCAGATTCAGGAAATGAGAGAGCTGTGTGTGTTACTGTGTTCGGTCAGGTAGCTCCAGATTCAGGAAATGAGAGAGCTGTGTCCACACCATTACAAGCCTGTCTAAGTACTGTAGCACTGTGGTACGTATCCTGGAAACAGTAGAATGTCTGTTGTTGTTGAGTTGAATCATTTATACTCCAGTAATCGGCAGGGCTGACATGTCCCCAAGCCATCACGTTTGATTAAGTCTGTAGATTGTGGTGTCCAATACAAACACTACATTCAGAAATGTAACACACACACACACACACACACAGCACTCTACAGGATTGGGCCTGATGATAAATAAGCCATGCAATGGAAACAGCCTCATTATGTTGAAGCAGAGAGTCATGTGTAATAAGACAATGGTGAATTGACAACATCATGGCATTACAGTCTGAAGTCCAACCATAACCCTGGGCTATGTCTAATGCAAGGAACAACCTCTTACACGCGCATCAGGGTGAATGTAAAGGGTGTGTGTGTGTGTGTGTGTGTGTGTGTCTGTTTGCAATGCATGCGTGTGTGCTTACGTGCCTGTCTGACTGTATGTTTGAACATGTCTATGGGGGGAATGGGGTGGGTAACAGCCCAACTGTCAAGTAACATACTAACATGGTTTGAGGCTCTTTGACAGACAGACAGACAGACAGACAGACAGACAGACAGACAGACAGACAGACAGACAGACAGACAGACAGACAGACAGACAGACAGACAGACAGACAGACAGACAGACAGACAGACAGACAGACAGACAGACAGACAGACAGACAGACAGACAGACAGACAGACAGACAGACAGACAGACAGACAGACAGACAGACAGACAGACAGACAGACAGACAGACAGACAGACAGACAGACAGACAGACAGACAGACAGACAGACAGACAGACAGACAGACAGACAGACAGACAGACAGACAGACAGACAGACAGACAGACAGACAGACAGACAGACAGACAGACAGACAGACAGACAGACAGACAGACAGACAGACAGACAGACAGACAGACAGACAGACAGACAGACAGACAGACAGACAGACAGACAGACAGACAGACAGACAGACAGACAGACAGACAGACAGACAGACAGACAGACAGACAGACAGACAGACAGACAGACAGACAGACAGACAGACAGACAGACAGACAGACAGACAGACAGACAGACAGACAGACAGACAGACAGACAGACAGACAGACAGACAGACAGACAGACAGACAGACAGACAGACAGACAGACAGACAGACAGACAGACAGACAGACAGACAGACAGACAGACAGACAGACAGACAGACAGACAGACAGACAGACAGACAGACAGACAGACAGACAGACAGACAGACAGACAGACAGACAGACAGACAGACAGACAGACAGACAGACAGACAGACAGACAGACAGACAGACAGACAGACAGACAGACAGACAGACAGACAGACAGACAGACAGACAGACAGACAGACAGACAGACAGACAGACAGACAGACAGACAGACAGACAGACAGACAGACAGACAGACAGACAGACAGACAGACAGACAGACAGACAGACAGACAGACAGACAGACAGACAGACAGACAGACAGACAGACAGACAGACAGACAGACAGACAGACAGACAGACAGACAGACAGACAGACAGACAGACAGACAGACAGACAGACAGACAGACAGACAGACAGACAGACAGACAGACAGACAGACAGACAGACAGACAGACAGACAGACAGACAGACAGACAGACAGACAGACAGACAGACAGACAGACAGACAGACAGACAGACAGACAGACAGACAGACAGACAGACAGACAGACAGACATAGCCCTGCTATGGCCCTCTCACCCCAGACTAGGATGTCAGCCCTAAACTCATCCAAATCTACAGAAAGACTAGGATGTCAGCCCTGGACTCGTCCAGACCCACAGAAAGACTAGGATGTCAGCCCTGGACTCGTCCAGACCCACAGAAAGACTAGGATGTCAGCCCTGGACTCATCCAGACCTACAGAAAGACTAGGATGTCAGCCCTGGACTCGTCCAGACCTACAGAAAGACTAGGATGTCAGCCCTGGACTCGTCCAGACCTACAGAAAGACTAGGATGTCAGCCCTGGACTCGTCCAGACCTACAGAAAAAAACGGAAGTATCGCATTTACACAAGAATTCAGACCCTTTACTCAGTACTTTGTTGAAGCACCTGTGGCAGCGATTTCAGCCTCAAAACTTCTTGGGTATGACACTTCAAGCTTGGCACACCAGTATTTGGGGAGTTTCTCCCATTCTTCTCTGCAGATCTTCTCAAGCTCTGTCAGGTTGGATGGGGAGCATCGCTGCACAGATATTTTCAGGTCTCTCCAGAGATGTTCGATCGGGTTCAAGTTCGGGTTCTCGCTGGGCCACTCATGGATATTCAGAGACTTGTCCCAAACTCCTGTGTTGTGCTTAGGGTCGTTGTCCTGTTGGAAGGTGAACCTTGGCCCCAGTCTGAGGTCCTTAGCGATCTGGGGCAGGTTTTCATCAAGGATCTCTCTGTACTTTGCTCCGTTCATCTTTCTGTCAATCCTGACTAGTCTCACTGTCCCCTGCAGCTGAAAAACATCCCCACAGCATGATGCTGCCACCACCATGTTTCACTGTAGGGATGGTGCCAGGTTTCCCCCAGACGTGACGCTTGGCATTCAGGGCCAGGAGTTCACTCTTGGTTTCATCAGACCAGAGAATCTTGCTTCGAATGGTCTGAGAGTCATTAGGTGCCTTTTGACAAACTCCAAGTGGGCCTGCCTGTGCCTTCTACTGAGGAGTGGCTTCCGTCTGGCCACTCTACCATAAAGGCCTGATTGGTGTCTTGCAGAGATGGTTGGAGTCCTGCAGAGATGGTTGTCCTTCTGGAAGGTTCTCCCATCTCCACAGAGGAACTCTGGAGCTCATTCAGTGTGACCATCGGGACTTGGTCACCTCCCTGACCAAGGCCCTTCTCCCCCGACTGCTCACTTTGGCAGGGTGGCCAGCTCTAGGAAGTGGGAGAGTATTGGGGGAGAATGATGGAGGCCACTGTGTTCTTGGGGAGCTTCAACGCTGCAGAAATGTTTTGGTACCTTCCCCAGATCTGTGCCTCGACACAATCCTGTCTCTGAGCTCTATGGACAATTCCTTCAACCTCATGGCTTGGTTTTTGCTCTGACATCTGTGAGACCTTTATATAGACAGGTGTGTGCCTTTCCAAATCATGTCCAATCAATTGAATTTACCACAGGTGGACTCCAATCAAGTTGTAGAAACATCTCAAGGAAGATCAATGGCAACAGGATGCACCTGAGCTCAATTTCGAGTCTCATAGCAAAGAGTCTGAATACTTATGTAAATACATTTGGTATCTGTTTTTTATTTATAATAAATTTGTAAACATTTCTACAAACCTGTTTTCTCTTCGTCATTATGGGCTAATGTTTATTTAATCCAGAGAGAGAGAGAGAGAGAGAGAGAGAGAGAGAGAGAGAGAGAGGGAGAGAGACAGAGAGAGAGAGAGAAAAAGAGAGAGAGAGCGAGAGAGAAAGAGAGAGAGGAAGAGAGAAAGAGAGAGAGAGAGAGAGAGAGAGAGAGGCAGAAACCCCCATTTGCATCAATCCTGCAGTCTTACCAACTTGACTTCTTCAAGCACAGAGTTGTGTGTGAATGTGTCGACATTTTACTCAACGATTCAACCATTAGGAACATGTTCTAAGTGGTTAAAAAACGGCCCACTACATGTCACTGAGTGGCAATTCTACTGAGCACTGAAACACTAGGCAGGTTCTATGAACACCAGCCATTTGTATTTGTGGGTTTGCCTTGTTATTGTGTGCATATGTGGGGAGTGGGTGTATGACTGTTTTTCCATTCCACCCTGGCAACACATTCTCACATTTACACCTTCAACCTCAAAACAGAAGGCAAGTCAATATCAATTTACAGTTAAAACCAGGCAGAATGCTTTGGCCCGTTTAAATGAATCCTCTGAGCCTGATGTACAAAGAGCTGCTCATGCATATATAAAGATAACACTAGCTAGCACCACCACCACCAAGTCAAACCATTTGAAATACGCTATTCAATTTGCTCTTCACAGATCTCCTTTCTGGTCATTTCTACTGTGTTTACCAGGAAGGTGAAACAGGTGAAACTCTGTCTACTGTGTTGTTTTACTAACAGCAGGGTCATTCTTACAGCTGTGGTTATTAGAGTTGTGAGGAGAGATGAGAAAGTGTGTGACTGGCAGAGGCAGAGAGAGAAACAGAGAGTGAGAAACAAAGAGAGAAACAAAGAGAGAAACAGAGAGAGAGAAACAGAGAGAGAAAAACAGAGAGAGAAACGGAGAGAAAAACAGAGAGAGAGAAACAGAGAGAGAAAAACAGAGAGAGAAACAGAGAGAAAGAAACAGAGAGAGAAACAGAGAGAAACAGAGAGAGAAACACAGAGAGAGAAACAGAGAGAGAAATAGAGAGATAAATAGAGAAAGAGAAACAGAGAGAGAGAGAAATAGAGAGAGAGAAACAGAGAGAGAAACACAGAGAGAAACACAGAGAGAAACACAGAGAGAGAGAAACACAGAGAGAGAGAAACAGAGAGAGAAAAACAGAGAGAGAGAAACAGAGAGAGAGAAACAGAGAGAGAAAAAGAGAGAAAAGAGAGAAAAACAGAGAGAGAAAAACAGAGAGAGAGAAACAGAGAGAGAAACAGAGAGAAACACAGAGAGAAACACAGAGAGAAACACAGAGAGAAACACAGAGAGAAACACAGAGAGAGAAACAGAGAGAGAAACAGAGAGAGAAACAGAGAGAGAAATAGAGAGAGAGAAACAGAGAGAGAGAGAAACAGAGAGAGAGAGAAACAGAGAGAGAAACAGAGAGAGAAATAGAGAGAGAAATAGAGAGAGAGAAACAGAGAGAGAGAGAAACAGAGAGAGAGAAACAGAGAGAGAGAGAAACAGAGAGAGAAATAGAGAGAGAAACAGAGAGAGAAACACAGAGAGAAACACAGAGAGAAACACAGAGAGAAACACAGAGAGAGAAACAGAGAGAGAAACAGAGAGAGAAATAGAGAGAGAGAAACAGAGAGAGAAATAGAGAGAGAGAAACAGAGAGAAATAGAGAGAGAGAAACAGAGAGAGAAATAGAGAGAGAGAAACAGAGAGAGAGAAACAGAGAGAGAAAAACAGAGAGAGAAAAAGAGAGAGAGAAAAGAGAGAGAAATAGAGAGAAAAAGAGAGAGAGAAACAGAGAGAGAGAAACAGAGAGAGAAACAGAGAGAGAGAAAAGAGAGAGAAAAACAGAGAGAGAAAAACAGAGAGAGAGAAACAGAGAGAGAAACAGAGAGAAACACAGAGAGAGAAACAGAGAGAGAAAACAGAGAGAGAAATAGAGAGAGAGAAACAGAGAGAGAGAGAAACAGAGAGAGAGAGAAACAGAGAGAGAAAAGAGAGAGAGAAACAGAGAGAGAGAAACAGAGAGAGAGAAACAGAGAGAGAGAAACAGAGAGAAATAGAGAGAGAGAAACAGAGAGAGAAACAGAGAGAAACACAGAGAGAGAAACACAGAGAGAAACACAGAGAGAAACACAGAGAGAAACACAGAGAGAGAAACAGAGAGAGAAACAGAGAGAGAAAAACAGAGAGAGAAACAGAAACAGAGAGAGAAAGAGAGAGAAACACAGAGAGAAACACAGAGAGAAACACAGAGAGAAACACAGAGAGAAACACAGAGAGAAACACAGAGAGAAACACAGAGAGAGAAACACAGAGAGAAACACAGAGAGAAACACAGAGAGAAACACAGAGAGAAACACAGAGAGAAACAGAGAGAGAAACACAGAGAGAGAAACAGAGAGATAAAAACAGAGAGAGAAACAGAGAGAGAAATAGAGAGAGAGAAACAGAGAGAAACACAGAGAGAAACAGAGAGAGAAACAGAGAGAGAAACAGAGAGAGAAATAGAGAGAGAGAAACAGAGAGAGAGAAACAGAGAGAGAGAAACAGAGAGATAAAAACAGAGAGAGAAACAGAGAGAGAAATAGAGAGAGAGAAACAGAGAGAAACACAGAGAGAAACAGAGAGAGAAACAGAGAGAGAAACAGAGAGAGAAACAGAGAGAAACAGAGAGAGAAAAACAGAGAGAGCGACAGGGAGCGAAAGAAACAGAGAGAGAGAGGGAGAGAGAGAGACTGAGAGCAATAGAAGTGTATAGGTAGAGGTCAGAGGTTATACAGTATGTCACCTGACTCCCTCATTGAGGATGTAGAGGTCATTCTCTCCCAGGTCTTTCCTCTGGAACACAGCTATCACCGCATTGTGGATGCTGCAGGAACACACACACACACACACACACACACACACACACACACACACACACACACACACACACACACAACAGGGGACAGTGTTAGAGTACAGCAGGGGAGAAAGCAGCTGCAGCAAACAAACAAACAATAGAGAGATGATCAGAACGTACAGTCCAATTACCACTCACACAGTAGATTCACATACCCACAGCCATCCATCCACTCACACAGTAGATTCACATACCCACAGCCATCCATCCATCCACTCACACAGTAGATTCACATACCCACAGCCATCCATCCATCCACAGTAGATTCACATACACACAGTAGATTCACAGTAGATTCCCACAGCCATCCATCCACTCACACAGTAGATTCACATACCCACAGCCATCCATCCATCCACTCACACAGTAGATTCACATACCCACAGCCATCCATCCATCCACTCACACAGTAGATTCACATACCCACAGCCATCCATCCATCCACTCACACAGTAGATTCACATACCCACAGCCATCCATCCATCCACTCACACAGTAGATTCACATACCCACAGCCATCCATCCACTCACACAGTAGATTCACATACCCACAGCCATCCATCCATCCATCCATCCATCCAGCCATCCATCCATCCACTCACACAGTAGATTCACATACCCACAGCCATCCATCCATCCACTCACACAGTAGATTCACATACCCACAGCCATCCATCCACTCACACAGTAGATTCACATACCCACAGCCATCCATCCATCCACTCACACAGTAGATTCACATACCCACAGCCATCCATCCACTCACACAGTAGATTCACATACCCACAGCCATCCATCCACTCACACAGTAGATTCACATACCCACAGCCATCCATCCATCCCATCCATCCAGCCATCCATCCATCCACTCACACAGTAGATTCACATACCCACAGCCATCCATCCATCCACTCACACAGTAGATTTACCCACAGCCATCCATCCACCACACAGCCATCCATCCATCCATCCACTCACACAGTAGATTCACATACCCACAGCCATCCATCCATCCATCCACTCACACAGTAGATTCACATACCCACAGCCATCCATCCATCCACTCACACAGTAGCCATCCATCCATCCATCCATCCACTCACACAGTAGATACCCACAGCCATCCATCCACCCACAGCCATCCATCCATCCATCCATCCATCCATACCCCAGCCATCCATCCATCCACTCACACAGTAGATTCACATACCCACAGCCATCCATCCATCCATCCATCCACTCACACAGTAGATTCACATACCCACAGCCATCCATCCAGCCATCCATCCACTCACACAGTAGATTCACATACCCACAGCCATCCATCCATCCACTCACACAGTAGATTCACATACCCACAGCCATCCATCCATCCATCCATCACTACCCACAGCCATCCACAGTAGATTCACATACCCACAGCCATCCATCCATCCATCCATCCACTCACACAGTAGATTCACACCCACAGCCATCCATTCCACATACCACACAGATTCCATACCCACAGCCATCCATCCATCCACTCACACAGTAGATTCACATACCCACAGCCATCCATCCATCCATCCATCCATCCATCCACTCACACAGTAGATTCACATACCCACAGCCATCCATCCATCCATCACATCCACATACCCACAGCCATCCATCCATCCACTCACACAGTAGATTCACATACCCACAGCCATCCATCCATCCATCCATCCATCCACTCACACAGTAGATTCACATACCCACAGCCATCCATCCATCCATCCATCCATCCATCACTCACACAGTAGATTCACATACCCACAGCCATCCATCCATCCATCCATCCATCCACTCACACAGTAGACCCACAGCCATCCATCCATCCATCCAGCCATCCATCCACACTCACACAGTAGATTCCACATCACATACCCACCCATCCATCCATCCAGCCATTCACATACCCACAGCCATCCATCCACTCACACAGTAGATTACCCACAGCCATCCATACCCCATCCATCCATCCACTCACACAGTAGATTCACATACCCACAGCCATCCATCCACTCACACAGCCATACCCACAGCCATCCATCCATCCATCCATCACACAGTAGATCACACATACCCACAGCCATCCATCCATCCATCCATCCACTCCATACCATACCCACAGCCATCCATCCATCCATCCATCCACTCACACAGTAGATTCACATACCCATCCATCCATCCATCCATCCATCACATACCCACAGCATCCACTCCCACATCCATCCATCCATCACATACCATCCATCCATCCATCCATCCATCCACTCACACAGTAGATTCACATACCCACAGCCATCCATCCAGCCATCCATCCATCCATCCATACCCATCCAGCCATCCATCCATCCATCCAGATTCCATCCAGCCATCCATCCATCCATCCACTCACACAGTAGATTCACATACCCACAGCCATCCATCCAGCCATCCATCCATACCCACAGCCATCCATCCATCCATCCATCCATCCACACGGCCATCCATCCATCCATCCATCCACACGCCATCCATCCATCCATCCAGCCATCCATCCATACCCACAGCCATCCATCCAGCCATCCACCCACAGCCATCCATCCATCCATCCATCCATCCACAGCCATCCATCCATCCATCCACACGGCCATCCATCCATCCAACCATCCAGCCATCCATCCATCCACACGTCCATCCATCCAGCCATCCATCCACACGGCCATCCATCCATCCATCCACCCACACAGCCATCCACCCATCCATCCATTCATCCATCCACACGGCCATCCATCCATCCATCCACCCACACAGCCATCCACCCATCCATCCATCCATCCATCCATCCATCCATCCATCCACCCACACAGCCATCCATCCATCCATCCATTCATCCACACAGCCATCCATCCATCCACACATCCATCCATCCATCCACACAGCCATCCATCCATCCACACATCCATCCATCCATCCACACAGCCATCCACCCATCCATCCATTCATCCAGCCATCCATCCATCCATCCATCCATCCACAGCCATCCATCCATCCACACAGCCATCCATCCATCCACACAGCCATCCACCCATTCATCCACACGGCCATCCATCCATCCAGACAGCCATCCATCCATCCACACAGCCATCCATCCATCCACACAGCCATCCATCCATCCACACAGCCATCCATCTAGCCATCCATCTATCCACACAGGCATCCATCATCCATCTAGCCATCCATCCACACAGCCATCCATCATCCATCTAGCCATCCATCCATCCATCCACACAGCCATCCATCATCCATCTAGCCATCCATCCATAAACACAGCCATCCATCCAGCCATCCACACAGCCATCCATCATCCACATAGCCATCCATCCATCCATCTACATAGCCATCCATCCAGACATCCATCCATCCAGTCATCCATCTGTCCACACAGCCATCCATCCATCCTTCAATCTAGCGTTCGCGACCCTTAGTCAATGCTCATGTATTCATTAACCATAGCATCATAACCATGAACTCAATACTGTCTAGTGATGGTGCTGGGGGTTGACACATAATGACATGAAATGAACTAACATTTCCATAACCTAGGCCTCCCGAGTGGCGCAGTGGTCTAAGGCACTGCATCGCAGTGCTGGCTGTGCCACTAGAGATTCTGGGTTTTAACCCAGGCTCTGTCGCAGCCGGGCCGCGACCGGGAGGTCCATGGGTTGACCTGCTAGGGTGTTAGTTCATCTCAGGGTAGGGAAGCCCTGGACTAGTCATGACAGGTTCAGTAATGATTCACCCTTTAACTACATGGGAGATAGCTAAAATAATGAGTCAGACTGAATGTGTGTTGTAAATGTGTTGTAAATGTACTGTAAACGTGCTGTAAACGTGCTGTAAATGTGCTGTAAATGTACTGTCAACGTGCTGTAAATGTACTGTAAATGTACTGTAAACGTGCTGTAAACGTACTGTAAACGTGCTGTAAACGTGCTGTAAACGTGCTGTAACCGTGCTGTAAATGTACTGTAAATGTACTGTAAACATGCTGTAAACGTACTGTAAAGTGCTGTAAACGTGCTGTAAATGTACTGTAAACGTGCTGTAAACGTGCTGTAAACGTGCTGTATATGTGCTGTAAATGTACTGTAAAGTGCTGTAAACGTGCTGTAAAGTGCTGTAAACATGCTGTAAACATGCTGTAAACGTGCTGTAAAGTGCTGTAAACGTGCTGTAAACGTGCTGTAAACATGCTGTAAATGTGCTGTAAATGTACTGTAAAGTGCTGTAAATGTGCTGTAAATGTACTGTAAAGTGCTGTAAACATGCTGTAAACGTGCTGTAAATGTACTGTAAAACGTGCTGTAAACGTGCTGTAAACATGCTGTAAACGTGCTGTAAATGTACTGTAAACGTGCTGTAAATGTACTGTAAACGTGCTGTAAATGTACTGTAAACGTGCTGTAAATGTACTGTAAACATGCTGTAAATGTACTGTAAACGTGCTGTAAATGTACTGTAAACATGCTGTAAATGTACTGTAAACGTGCTGTAAATGTACTGTAAACGTGCTGTAAACGTGCTGTAAATGTACTGTAAACGTGCTGTAAATGTACTGTAAACGTGCTGTAAATGTACTGTAAACGTGCTGTAACCGTGCTGTAAATGTACTGTAAACGTGCTGTAAATGTACTGTAAACGTGCTGTAAATGTACTGTAAACGTGCTGTAAATGTACTGTAAATGTGCTGTAAACGTACTGTAAACGTGCTGTAACCGTGCTGTAAACATGCTGTAACCGTGCTGTAAACATGCTGTAACCGTGCTAGTATATCTGACGTGACTAGTAGAAGTCTGGTTAGTTAGTTATATAGAGGTCATCACGTAGCACACTGATCCCAGGTCTGCAACAGTCTGTAAGTCACTGAGGAATAAATGACCTTTCTGATTTGGGAAGCGGCTTCATGAGACTAGGAATAGTAATGGCATTAATGCTTATTCAGTGTGACATTCTCAAGGAAATCCCAGAGAGAGATGTGTAGATCCCAGAGGACAGGACAGGGACATAGACAGAGCTGTGTAGATCTCAGAGGACAGGGACAGAGCTGTGTAGATCTCAGAAGACAGGGACAGAGCTGTGTAGATCTCAGAGGACAGGGACAGAGCTGTGTAGATCTCAAGAGGACAGGGACAGAGCTGTGTAGATCTCAGAGGACAGGGACAGAGCTGTGTAGATCTCAGAGGACAGGACAGGGACAGAGACGACCGACTGACAAACAACCACATCTCTGTGGGTTTCACAACAAGGAAGGAGTAAGTTCAGTACCTCCTGTTCACTGACTGACTGACACACACACACACACACACACACACACACACACACACACAGAGAGACAGACAGAGTCTAGACTACAGTACCTCCTGTTCACTGACTGACACAAAGCAGGGTGACACACACACACACACACATACATACATACACACACACAGAGTCTTGACTACAGTACCTGTTCCAGGTGGCGTTAGCCCCAGCTTTTCTCTGCTGTGTCCCTCTCTCCTCCAACGCTGCCTTGTCACTCTTCCCCAGGTCACTGAGGCTGGGGGAACTCATCAACTTCAACCTATGGAGAGTCCTCATGGTCAGAACACAACTCAAGACACAGAGAGAGAGAGAGAGAAAGAGAGAGAGAGAGAGAGAGAGAGAGCTCAGTGCTCTCAGGCTCAGACTACAGGAA
The DNA here is from genome assembly GCF_034236695.1 of Oncorhynchus nerka. Lineage (NCBI taxonomy): Eukaryota > Metazoa > Chordata > Actinopteri > Salmoniformes > Salmonidae > Oncorhynchus > Oncorhynchus nerka. Next base: position 11,089,332 of record NC_088403.1, read on the forward strand.
GAACTACGCTTACAGAGAGAGAGAGAGAGAGAGAGAGAGAGGAGGGGAGAGGAAGAGGAAGAGAGATAAGGCAGGGGGAAGAGAGAGAGAGAAGTTGCACGCAATAGAGAGAGAGAGAGGAGGCGTCACTCCAGCAAGATGCAGTATACCCCCACACTTCTTACATCTCTCTCTCCTCCTCCCTCTCCCTCTCGCTCTCTGCACTGCTCTTCGGGCAGGGAGGCAGTCTGTCTCTGATTGGCAGGGAGGCAGTCTGTCTCTGATTGGCAGGGAGGCAGTCTGTCTCTGATTGGCAGGGAGGCAGTCTGTCTCTGATTGGCAGGGAGGCAGTCTGTCTCTGATTGGCAGGGAGGCAGTCAGTCTCTGATTGGCAGGGAGGCAGTCAGTCTCTGATTGGCAGGGAGGCAGTCAGTCTCTGATTGGCAGGGAGGCAGTCAGTCTCTGATTGGCAGGGAGGCAGTCAGTCTCTGATTGGCAGGGAGGCAGTCAGTCTCTGATTGGCAGGGAGTTGCCGTGTGACCCTGCTGGTTATTATAGTGTTTGTAGACAAACCAACTCCTCTCTCCTGCTGCTGTGCAGTGAATATCCCTCCTCTGTTTCTGTTCCTCTCTCTTTCTCATACATATAGACACACACACACACACACTTCCTCTTTCCAATTAAAATCAGCTCTTTTCACACCACACACACACACACACTGTGTTAGAGGTCTCCTCCTCTCACACACTCTCACACCCCTATCTAGGTCTCCTCCTAACAGACACATTAGCTAACTAGACCCTGTTCCTCTGTGTTAGGGTCTCCTCCTCTCACAGGAAAGGTCTCCTCCTCTCACTACCCTGTTTGTCAGTTGTTCCCCTCCTCTCAAAGCACCCTGTTCCTCTGTGTTAGAGAGGTCTCCTCCTCTCACTGCCCTGTTCCTCTGTGTTAGAGAGGTCTCCTCCTCTCACTACCCTGTTCCTCTCAGTTAGAGAGGTCTCCTCCTCTCACTACCCTGTTCCTCTGTGTTAGAGAGGTCTCCTCCTCTCACTACCCTGTTCCTCTGTGTTAGAGAGGTCTCCTCCTCTCACTGCCCTGTTCCTCTGTGTTAGAGAGGTCTCCTCCTCTCACTGCCCTGTTCCTCTGTGTTAGAGAGGTCTCCTCCTCTCACTGCCCCGACAGGCAGGAACAATGGCGACAACCACAACTGGCAAGACTTCACAGCCCAGAGTGGGATGACTGTACACTACTGACCAACTACTGAGTGACTGACTGTACACTACTGACCAACTACTGAGTGACTGACTGTACACTACTGACCAACTACTGAGTGACTGACTGTACACTACTGACCAACTACTGAGTGACTGACTGTACACTACTGACCAACTACGGAGTGACTGACTAACACAAGTTGATACTCATACTGTGAATGAACTGGTGTCACGGAGATTTAAAGTCACTCAAAAGCCTACAGTCATAAACCCATCAATGAAAAGACCACACGACTGTAAATCTAACAGGAACAACTCGAACATAATCACTAGAAACAGCACTTACTCCAGTAAATAGATTGGTACATAGTATCCCCACTCCATGATGCAGCATTGATGTAGGACAGAGGTGAAGACAAACTACAGCCATCCAGACAGGACAGGGTTAAGTTTCACACTCCTCCCTCCCCTCCTCCCCCTCTCTATCCCCTCCCTCTCCTCTCACCTCCTTCTCTCTCCCCTCCTCCTCTCACCTCATTCTCTCTCCTCCTCCTCCTCTCTATCCCCCTCCTCTCCCCTCCCCTCCTCTCCCCCTCCCTCCCTATCCTCTATATCCCCTCCTCTCCTCTCACCTCCTTCTCTCTCCCTCCTCTCTCTCCTCCTCTCCTCCTCCCCTCCTCTCCCCCCTCCTCTCTCCCCTCCTCTATATCCCCCTCCTTCTCTCTCCCCTCTCCTCCAGACTGCACCAGCCAAACTAAGCCCTGTGAGGGCCAGTGAGTACCAGCTAACGATATACAAAGGATCTATTCAGCCCAGCCTGACGAAAGGGGAAAGTTTTAAAGGTGACAAGCATATTTACTCTCCCTCTGTGTTCAGGAGAAGAGTGTGTGTGTGTGTGTGTGTGTGTGTGTGTGTGTGTGTGTGTGTGTGTGTGTGTGTGTGTGTGTGTGTGTGTGTCTGTGTGTCTGTTTGCCTGCATGTGGGCTAGATGCTAAGCATGCTGGGAGCTCTTTGAGGGTGCTCAGGGCTTTTTCCATTGGCCCTCCTCTCCTCCTAACCAGGGTCCCGTTCACCAACAGGATATGTTCTCAAACAGGAAATGAAAATGAGTGTCCTTACATAGAAGTACAGGTAGAGGTTGAAGTGTTGCTACAGATGCTTCTCTCACCCTGCACTGTTTATGACAACACTACAAGGCTATTTTTCTCCTATATAACTGACCCCACATCTGTGAAACCTGTAGCATGTGGATACATTATTAACAAAACGTCAGGTAGCCTGCTACCTCCTGTCAAAAAAAGTCTAAATATTATCTCCTGTTTTGTATACGAGAGACGCAACCCATCTGGGCCGGTGTCGCCAGGGCTCAGTTCTCCTCGGACTAGAACAGTCTAGAGTTTCAGACGGTCCAACATTCCTGAGTTTCCCACAGTCTGTATGTCTGCTCTGAGGAGATCATTAATAAACTCTTGAAGCTAGGTGGCACTATTTTTATGTTTGGAAAAATAACGTTCCCAAAGTACACAGCCTATTTCTCAGGACCAGATTCTAGACTATGCATATAATTGACAGATTAGGATAGAAAAAAACTCTAAAAGTTTCCAAAACTGTCAAAATATTGTCTGTGAGTATAACAGAAATGATATTGCAGGTGAAACCCTAAGATAAATCAAACCAGGAAATGGCTTCTATTTTGAAAACTCCATGTTCCATAGCCTCCCATTGCTCCATTTAAAGGGATATGAACCAGATTTTTTCCTATAGCTTCCTCAAGGTGTCAACAGTCTTCAGACATAGTTTCAGGCTTTTATTTTGAAAAATGAGCCAGAACGATAACATCGCGTCAAGTGGTCACATGAGTTTTGCTGCTCGCGCAACAGAGTTTGGATAGGTATTGCTTTTTCCTCTCCTACTGTGAAAGACATTTGCGGTTGATATTTGATCAATTATATGTTTTTTTAAAACCTGAGATTGATTATAAAAACGTTTGACATGTTTCTGTGGACATTATGGATATTATTTGGAATTTGTCTGCGTTGTCGTGACAACTCTTTCCTGTGGATTTCTGAACATAAATGCGCCAAACAAACGGAGGTATTTTGGATATAAAAATAATCTTTATGGAACAAAATGAACATTTGTTGTGTAACTGGGAGTCTCGTGAGTGAAAAAAATCCGAAGATCATCAAAGGTAAACGATTAATTTGATTGCTTTTCTGATTTTTGTGACCAAGCTACCTTGCTAAGTGTACTTAATGTTTTGTCATGCGATCGATAAACTTATACAAACGCTTGGATTGCTTTCGCTGTAAAGCATCATTTCAAAATCTGAGACGACAGGTGGATTAACAAAACGCTAAGCTGTGTTTTGCAATATTGCACTTGTGATTTCATGAATATTTTTAGTAATATTATTTGACTGAGGCGCTATGCTATTCAGCGGTTGCTGATGACAATTATCCCGCTTAAGGGATGGGTAGCGTCAAGAATTAACATTACCAACCTCAGCCTCCAAGAAACACACACACACACACACACACACACACACAGCCTCCATGACGCTTCCGTCCCTCCCGCTGTCCTGGACGAGCCCCTGGAATGTGGTCTCATTTGAAATGTAATCAGGGAGACTTGTGTTTACGTCTTGGACTCTGACGGCGATTACAGATCATTTATCTTACTAATCGATGTATTTGTGTTGAATACGAGCCCTGTCCTGGACGAGCCCCTGGCTGTAGACCAACATCACCCATTAACCTGGTTAAGAATGTCTGTTTCTCTATGATGTCACTACTCCTTCAACTCTTTGAACCACACACACACACACACACACACACACACACACACACACACCTCAGTTGTTATGTTTAATATTAAGGCAGTTGAGAAGCTAACGAAGTATCCCTGACTCAACACATTCTCTGTAATGTGATTTAGTGGTGCTGGGTAAAAACTCACTGCTGTCTGTCTACACACCAGCTATACAGGGACACACCTGACATAGTTACAGGCCCTTCAGCCTTCAAACATTACCATCTGACATTTATGAAGTTCTTTTTTGTCCCGGAAACTTCCCCCAGAGAGAGGGAGGGAGAACGAGAGGGCGAGAGTAGACAGAAAGATATAGGGAGCGAGAGAGACACAGAGAGAGGGAGGAAGAACGAGAGAGACACAGAGAGAGGGAGGGAGAAAGAGAGAGACAGAGAGAAGGTGGAGAAAGAGAGAGACACAGAGAGAAGGTGGAGAAAGAGAGAGACACAGAGAGAAGGTGGAGAAAGAGAGAGACACAGAGAGATGGTCAAGACGGAGAAAGAGAGAGACACAGAGAGACAGAAAGAGAGAGAGACAGAAGACCCAACTAAATCCTGAGAAAAAAAAAAGATAATTACTTGACACATTGGAAAGAATTTACCAAAAACAGAGCAAGCTGGAATGCTACTTGGCAGAATACCTGACCACTGTGACTGGCCCAAAATTAAGGAAAGCTTTGACTATGTACAGACTCAGTGAGCAAAGCCTTGCTATTGAGAAAGGGCCGTAGGCAGACCTGGCTCTCAAGAGAAGACAGGCTATGTGCTCACTGCCCACAAAATGAGGTGGAAACTGAGCTGCACTTCCTAACCTCCTGCCAAATGTAGAACCATATTAGAGACATATTTCCCTCAGATTACACAGATCCACAAAGAATTACAAAACAAATCCAATTTTGATAAACTTCATATCTACTGGGTGAAATACCACAGTGTGCATCACAGCAGCAAGATTTGTGACCTGTTGCCACAAGAAAAGGGCAACCAGTGAAGAACAAACACCATTGTAAATACAACCCATATTTATGTTGATTTATTTTCCCTTTTGCACATTGAAATGTGTTTATGCCTTTGAAACTTGTGAGTGTAATGTTTACTGTTCATTTTTTGTTCATTTCACTTTTGTTTATCCATTTCACTTCCTTTCGCAATGTAAACACGTTTCCCATGTCAATAAAGCCTCTTGAATTGACTTCAGAGAAACAGAGAGAGAGAAACAGAGAGAGGGAGAGGAGAGGGAGAGGGAGAGAGAGAGGGAGAGGGAGAGGGAGAGAAACAGAGAGATGGAGAGAGAGAAACAGAGAGAGAGAGGAGAGGGGAGAGAGAGAGAGAGGGGAGAGAAACAGAGAAACAGGAAGAGACAGAGAGAGAGAGAGAGAGAGAAACAGAGACAGAGAGAGACAGAGAGAGAGAAACAGAAAGAGGGAGAGAAACAGAGAGGGAGAGAGAGAGAGGAGAGAAACAGAGAGAGGAGAGAGAGAGGGAGAGAAAGAGAGAAACAGAAAGAGAGAGAGAGAGAGAGGGAGAGAAACAGAGAGAGAGAGAGAGAGAGAGAGAGAGAGAGAGAGAGAGAGAGAGAGAGGGGGAGAGAAAGAGAGTGAGAGAGAGAAACAGAGAGAGGGAGAGAGAGAGAGAGAGAGAGAGAGAGAGAGAGAGAGAGAGAGACAAACAGAGAGGAGACAAAAGAGAAACAGGAAGAGACAAAGAGAGACAGAGAGAGAAAGATGCGGGATAACAGAGAGTCTTGAGGTAGTGTAGAGAATAGATCAGTACCTGGGCCAGGATAGAACATAGGTAGGTCGGAGAAGGTTTGTATGGGAGATCGGTAAGATAAGTTTTGAGAGAAGTAAGAGAATGTTTGTATGGGAGATAGGGAAGAGTAGGTTTGAGATAGGTCAAATAAGATTGTATGGGAGATAGGTGAGAGAATGTTTGTAGGTCATGGTGATATCATTTTAATGTAGGTCTTATTGGGGAGATTGGCCATGCTGATATCATTTTAATGTAGGTCTTATTGGGAGATAGGTCATGGTGATATCATTTTAATGTAGGTCTTATTGGGGAGATAGGCCATGTTGATATCATTGTAATGTGGGCCTTATTGGGGAGATTGGCCATGCTGATATCATTGTAATGTAGGTCTTATTGGGGAGATAGGTCATGGTGATATCATTTTAATGTAGGTCTTACGTTGGCTTCTCACTTCATCCTTCTGGTTCAGTAATCCCAGCCAGACAGCCCCACCACTGAGCACCACATCACTATCTGTCTCTCACCCTCTGTCATCCTTCTGGTTCAGTTCAGTAATACCAGCCAGACGTTAGCTTCTCACTTCATCCTTCTAGTTCAGTCAGTAATACCAGCCAGACGTTAGCTTCTCACTTCATCCTTCTGGTTCAGTAATACCAGCCAGACGTTGGCTTCTCACTTCATCCTTCTGGTTCAGTAATACCAGCCAGACGTTGGCTTCTCACTTCATCCTTCTGGTTCAGTATACCAGCCAGCCAGACGTTGGCTTCTCACTTCATCCTTCTGGTTCAGTTAGCTTCTCACTTCATCCTTCTGGTTCAGTAATACCAGCCAGACACTTCATCCTTCTGGTTCAGTAATACCAGCCAGAGGTTAGCTTCTCACTTCATCCTTCTGGTTCAGTAATACCAGCCAGCCTTCATCCTTCTGGTTCAGTCATACAGCCAGACGCTTCTCACTTCATCCTTCTGGTTCAGTAATACCAGCCAGACGTTAGCTTCTCACTTCATCCTTCTGGTTCAGTACCAGCCAGATACTTCAGCCAGACATTGGCTTCTCACTTCATCCTTCTGGTTCAGTCATACCAGCCAGACGTTAGCTTCTCACTTCATCCTTCTGGTTCAGTAATCCCAGCCAGACGTTAGCTTCTCACTTCATCCTTCTGGTTCAGTAATACCAGCCAGACGTTAGCTTCTCACTTCATCCTTCTAGTTCAGTAATACCAGCCAGACGTTAGCTTCTCACTTCATCCTTCTGGTTCAGTAATACCAGCCAGACGTTAGCTTCCACTTCACCAGCCAGATCCTTCGTTGGCTTCTCACTTCATCCTTCTGGTTCAGTAATCCCAGCCAGACGTTAGCTTCTCACTTCATCCTTCTGGTTCAGTAATACCAGCCAGACGTTGGCTTCTCACTTCATCCTTCTGGTTCAGTAATACCAGCCAGACGTTGGCTTCTCACTTCATCCTTCTGGTTCAGTAATACCAGCCAGACGTTCGCTTCTCACTTCATCCTTCTGGTTCAGTAATACCAGCCAGACGTTGGCTTCTCACTTCATCCTTCTGGTTCAGTAATCCCAGCCAGACGTTGGCTTCTCACTTCATCCTTCTGGTTCAGTAATACCAGCCAGAGCACTTCAACACTTCAACACTCTTCTCACTTCATCCTTCTGGTTCAGTAATCCCAGCCAAGTCTCTGCAGGCAATAGACACCTGACTGACATGTCTATTAGCGACTATGTACCAATGTACGTGAGTCAGTGTTTGTTTGTTTGGGTGGGTGGGTGGATGTTTGTTTGTTTGGGTGGGTGGGTGGGTGTCTGTCTGTTTGGGTGGGTGGGTGGGTGGGTGTCTGTCTGTTTGGGTGGGTGGGTGGGTGTCTGTCTGTTTGGGCGGGGTGGGTGGGTGGGTGGGGGGTGGGTGTCTGTCTGTCTTTGGGCGGGTGGGTGGGTGTCTGTCTGTTTGGGTGGGTGGGTGGGTGTCTGTCTGTTTGGGTGGGTGGGTGTCTGTCTGTTTGTTTGGGCGGGTGGGTGGGTGTCTGTCTGTTTGGGTGGGTGGGTGGGTGGGGTGTCTGTCTGTTTGGGTGGGTGGGGTGTCTGTCTGTCTGTCTGTTTGGGTGGGTGGGTGGGTGTCTGTCTGTTTGGGGTGGGTTGTCTGTTTCACTGGGCGTGAGTCAGTTTGGGCGGGTTTGTCTGTTGTTTGGGTGGGTGGGTGGGTGTCTGTCTGTGTTGTTTGTTTGTTCTGTCTGGTGGGTGGGTGGGTGGGTGTTCTGTCTTTCCTTTGGGTCTGTTTGGGTGGGTGGGTCTGTCTGTCTGTTTGGGTGTCTGTCTGTTTGGGTGGGTGGCTGTAGACACGGAGGTAGTCACTGGACAGTTTTAAAATTGCCGCAAACACACTGTCAGCAGCCTCTAGTTGCCTAGTTGAGCCGACTGGACGCTTCGGGTAGTTCAGTTCACGTCTCAGTCCTGTGGAGGGCGGAGTTAGCCGTTTGACTCTGGGGAACCAATCAGGAGGAGGCAGGAGAATGTAACGAACAAAGCACTGTTTATGATTCCTCCGTTCTCAAAGAGGCCGGGCGCGATGACAACTCAGTCCGATCAACAATAGAAGCGCTGGGAGCAATATTTACATGTTGACCTGTAATGGATTTTTCTTTATTATGAACAAAATATATAGTTTTTCAATAAAAAATCTCATTAGAAGAAATTCCAGAGATCGGACCTCAGTGTCCTCATATGTTAGTTACCAGCCACACTGACCCCACCCTCCCTACTGGAACACTGGTGAATCTAAATGGTCTGTCTGTCTGTCTGTGTGTCTGTGTCTGTGTGTGTGTCTGTGTCTGTGCGTCTGTGTGTCTGTGCTGTGTGTCTGTGTCTGTGTCTGTGTGTCTGTGTGTCTGTGCGTGTGTGTCTGTCTGTGTCTGTGTGTGTGTGTGTGTGTGTCTGTCTGTGTGTGTGTGTGTGTGTCTGTGTGTGTGTGTGTGTGTGTGTGTGCGTGTGTGTGTCTTTGTCTGTGTGTATGTGTGTCTTTGTCTGTGTCTGTCTGTCTGTTGTCTGTGTGTGTGTGTGTCTTTGTCTGTGTGTGTGTGTGTGTCTTTGTCTGTGTGTGTGTGTCTGTGTGTTGTCTGTGTGTGTGTGTGTCTTTGTCTGTGTGTGTGTGTCTTTGTCTGTGTGTGTGTGTGTGTGTGTGTGTGTGTGTGTGTGTGTGTGTGTGTGTGTCTGTGTGTGTGTGTCTTTGTCTGTGTGTGTCTGTGTGTGTGTCTTTGTTTGTGTGTGTCTTTGTCTGTGTGTGTGTGTGTGTGTGTGTCTGTGTGTGTGTGTGTTTGTCTGTGTGTGTGTGTGTGTGTGCTTTGAGAGAGGGGCAGTGACTTTGGTCTCTCACCTCCCAAAGGAATGGGTGCGTTCTTCCATCCAAGGTGAGGGGTCAAAGGTGAGGGGTGGGGGTCAGAGACTGAACTTGACCTAGGGACTTGTGTCCAGCCAGCATCTTTCACAAACAACAAGAAAGCACACCAGTCACAGTTCAGAACATCTATCCATAGAGTTGGTTAGAGGACTCAACGTGGATATAACCTGTTTTCACACAGACAGTTCAGAACATGCTCTATCCATAGAGTTGGTTAGAGGACTCAACGTGGATATAACCTGTTTTAACACGGACATTTTACATCATTACATTTAAGTCATTTAGCAGACGCTCTTATCCAGAGCGACTTACAAATTGGTGCATTCACCTTATGACATCCAGTGGAACAGTAGTGCATCTAAATCTTTTAAGGGGGTGAGAGGGATTACTTTATCCTATCCTAGGTATTCCTTAAAGAGGTGGGGTTTCAGGTGTCTCGGAAGGTGGTGATTGACTCCGCTGTCCTGGCGTCGTGAGGGAGTTTGTTCCACCATTGGGGGCCAGAGCAGCGAACAGTTTTGACTGGGCTGAGCGGGAACTGTACTTCCTCAGTGGTAGGGAGGCGAGCAGGCCAGAGGTGGATGAACGCAGTGCCCTTGTTTGGGTGTAGGGCCTGATCAGAGCCTGGAGGTACTGAGGTGCCGTTCCCCTCACAGCTCCGTAGGCAAGCACCATGGTCTTGTAGCGGATGCGAGCTTCAACTGGAAGCCAGTGGAAAGAGCGGAGGAGCGGGGTGACGTGGAGAGAACTTGGGAAGGTTGAACACCAGACTCTGGATGAGTTGTAGGGGTTTAATGGCACAGGCAGGGAGCCCAGCCAACAGCAAGTTGCAGTAATCCAGACGGGAGATGACAAGTGCCTGGATTAGGACCTGCGCCGCTTCTGTGTGAGGCAGGGTCGTACTCTGCGGATGTTGTAGAGCATGAACCTACAGGAACGGGCCACCGCCTTGATGTTAGTTGAGAACGACAGGGTGTTGTCCAGGATCACGCCAAGGTTCTTAGCGCTCTGGGAGGAGGACACAATGGAGTTGTCAACCGTGATGGCGAGATCATGGAACGGGCAGTCCTTCCCCGGGAGGAAGAGCAGCTCCGTCTTGCCGAGGTTCAGCTTGAGGTGGTGATCCGTCATCCACCCTGATATGTCTGCCAGACATGCAGAGATGCGATTCGCCACCTGGTCATCAGAAGGGGGAAAGGAGAAGATTAATTGTGTGTCGTCTGCATAGCAATGATAGGAGAGACCATGTGAGGTTATGACAGAGCCAAGTGACTTGGTGTATAGCGAGAATAGGAGAGGGCCTAGAACAGAGCCCTGGGGGACACCAGTGGTGAGAGCACGTGGTGTGGAGACGGATTCTCGCCACGCCACCTGGTAGGAGCGACCTGTCAGGTAGGACGCAGTCCAAGCGTGGGCCGCGCCGGAGATGCCCAACTCGGAGAGGGTGGAGAGGAGGATCTGATGGTTCACAGTATCAAGGCAGCCGATAGGTCTAGAAGGATGAGAGCAGAGGAGAGAGAGTTAGCTTTAGCAGTGCGGAGCGCCTCCGTGATACAGAGAAGAGCAGTCTCAGTTGAATGACTAGTCTTGAAACCTGACTGATTTGGATCAAGAAGGTCATTCTGAGAGAGATAGCGGGAGAGCTGGCCAAGGACGACACGTTCAAGAGTTTTGGAGAGAAAAGAAAGAAGGGATACTGGTCTGTAGTTGTTGACATCGGAGGGATCGAGTGTAGGTTTTTCAGAAGGGGGGTGCAACTCTCGCTCTCTTGAAGACGGAAGGGACGTAGCCAGCGGTCAGGGATGAGTTGATGAGCGAGGTGAGGTAAGGGAGAAGGTCTCCGGAAATGGTCTGGAGAAGAGAGGAGGGGATAGGGTCAAGCGGGCAGGTTGTTGGGCGGCCGGCCGTCACAAGACGCGAGATTTCATCTGGAGAGAGAGGGGAGAAAGAGGTCAGAGCACAGGGTAGGGCAGTGTGAGCAGAACCAGCGGTGTCGTTTGACTTAGCAAACGAGGATCGGATGTCGTCGACCTTCTTTTTCAAAATGGTTGACGAAGTCATCTGCAGAGAGGGAGGAGGGGGAGGGGAGGAGGATTCAGGAGGGAGGAGAAGGTTGCAAAGAGCTTCCTAGGGTTAGAGGCAGATGCTTGGAATTTAGAGTGGTAGAAAGTGGCTTTAGCAGCAGAGAGAGAAGAGGAAAATGTAGAGAGGAGGGAGTGAAAAGGATGTCAGGTCCGCAGGGAGGCGATTGAGTTTTCCTCCATTTCCGCTCGGCTGCCCGGAGCCCTGTTCTGTGAGCTCGCAATGAGTCGTCGAGCCACGGAGCGGGAGGGGAGGACCGAGCCGGCCTGGAGGATAGGGGACATAGAGAGTCAAAGGATGCAGAAAGGGAGGAGAGGAGGGTTGAGGAGGCAGAATCAGGAGATAGGTTGGAGAAGGTTTGAGCAGAGGGAAGAGATGATAGGATGGAAGAGGAGAGAGTAGCGGGGAGAGAGAGCGAAGGTTGGGACGGCGCGATACCATCCGAGTAGGGGCAGTGTGGGAAGTGTTGGATGAGAGCGAGAGGGAAAAGGATACAAGGTAGTGGTCGGAGACTTGGAGGGGAGTTGCAATGAGGTTAGTGGAAGAACAGCATCTAGTAAAGATGAGGTCGAGCGTATTTCCTGCCTTGTGAGTAGGGGGGAAGGTGAGAGGGTGAGGTCAAAAGAGGAGAGGAGTGGAAAGAAGGAGGCAGAGAGGAATGAGTCAAAGGTAGACGTGGGGAGGTTAAAGTCGCCCAGAACTGTGAGAGGTGAGCCGTCCTCAGGAAAGGAGCTTATCAAGGCATCAAGCTCATTGATGAACTCTCCGAGGGAACCTGGAGGGCGATAAATGATAAGGATGTTAAGCTTGAAAGGGCTGGTAACTGTGACAGCATGGAATTCAAAGGAGGCGATAGACAGATGGGTAAGGGGAGAAAGAGAGAATGACCACTTGGGAGAGATGAGGATCCCGGTGCCACCACCCCGCTGACCAGAAGCTCTCGGGGTGTGCGAGAACACGTGGGCAGACGAAGAGAGAGCAGTAGGAGTAGCAGTGTTGTCTGTGGTGATCCATGTTTCCGTCAGTGCCAAGAAGTCGAGGACTGGAGGGAGGCATAGGCTGAGATGAACTCTGCCTTGTTGGCCGCAGATCGGCAGTTCCAGAGGCTACCGGAGACCTGGAACTCCACGTGGGACGTGCGCGCTGGGACCACCAGATTAGGGTGGCCGCGGCCACGCGGTGTGGAGCGTTTGTATGGTCTGTGCAGAGAGGAGAGAACAGGGATAGACAGACACATAGTTGACAGGCTACACAAGAGGCTACGCTAATGCAAAGGAGATTGGAATGACAAGTGGACTACACGTCTCGAGTGTTCAGAAAGTTAAGCTTACGTAGCAAGAATCTTATTGACTAAAATGATTAAAATGATACAGTACTGCTGAAGTAGGCTAGCTGGCAGAGGCTGCGTTGTTGACTCTGTAGGCTAGCTGGCATTGGCTGCGTTGTTGACACTACACTAATCAAGTCATTCCGTTGAGTGTAATAGTTTCTACTGTGCTGCTATTCGGGGCTAGCTGGCTAGCTAGCAGTGTTGATTACGTTACGTTCAGAACATGCTCTATCCATAGAGTTGGTTAGAGGACTCAACGTGGATATAACCTGTTTTAACACAGACAGTTCAGAACATCTATCCATAGAGATGGTTAGAGGATTCAACGTGGATATAACCTGTTTTAACACGGACAGTTCAGAACATGCTCTATCCGTAGAGATGGTTAGAGGACTCAACTTGGATATAACCTGTTTTAACACGGACAGTTCAGAACATGCTCTATCCATAGAGTTGGTTAGAGGACTCAACGTGGATATAAGCTGTTTTAACACAGACATTGCCACTGAGGGCTTACACCATTGTAAAGTAGTCAACTGGGTGGAGATTCCTATGGGTTGGGAGCGATCAGCCAATTATCAGAGCATTCAAATTGGGTGTTATGGTTTATAAATGGCTTTAAGCTATATCACCGCCATCTAGTGGCCAAAATAAATGAATGACACCCAGGATTTGGTTCAGGACTCCAGCACTGTAGGTGGCGGTAAAGCAACAATATTAGCTTTTCACTTTTTTCGAACACAAAAGAAGAAGAAAATGTTCAACTTTGAGGTTGCTCATGCTGTCAGATGCCATAAGGGCACAGACACGAAGTTGAGATGTCTTTCCATCTCTATGGTTCTATCTCAGTCTCCATTGCATTTCTTTACATCAACTCTTCAATCAAAAGTTATTCTGTTTTTTCACGCATTGTATTAAACCTTTCCTATTAATGCCTTCCCATAGTCGCCTCATCTCAACTCTGATTCATACACTTCACACTTCTATGTACATATGACTTCATACAACAACATGTACCACGGCCTCTTCCCCTGTTGCACTACCATTCACCCAGCACTGCAAGAGGGAAACAAACTACCACGTCACAGTAGGGATCCAACAGTTGGTTAGCGTGCGACACTATCAGATATCCAACAGTTGGTTAGCGTGCGACGCTCTCAGATATCCAACAGTTGGTTAGCGTGCGACGCTCTCAGAGATCCAACAGTTGGTTAGCGTGCGACGCTCTCAGAGATCCAACAGTTGGTTAGCGTGCGACGCTCTCAGAGATCCAACAGTTGGTTAGCGTGCGACGCTCTCAGAGATCCAACAGTTGGTTAGCGTGCGACGCTCTCAGAGATCCAACAGTTGGTTAGCGTGCGACGCTCTCAGAGATCCAACAGTTGGTTAGCGTGCGACGCTCTCAGATATCCAACAGTTGGTTAGCGTGCGACGCTCTCAGATATCCAACAGTTGGTTAGCGTGCGACGCTCTCAGATATCCAACAGTTGGTTAGCGTGCACGCCTCAGACAGTTGGTTAGCTCAGCTCTCAGAGATCCAACAGTTGGTTAGCGTGCGACGCTCTCAGAGATCCAACAGTTGGTTAGCGTGCGACGCTCTCAGATATCCAACAGTTGGTTAGCGTGCGACGCTCTCAGATATCCAACAGTTGGTTAGCGTGCGACGCTCTCAGATATCCAACAGTTGGTTAGCGTGCGACGCTCTCAGATATCCAACAGTTGGTTAGCGTGCGACGCTCTCAGAGATCCAACAGTTGGTTAGCGTGCGACGCTCTCAGAGATCCAACAGTTGGTTAGCGTGCGACGCTCTCAGAGATCCAACAGTTGGTTAGCGTGCGACGCTCTCAGAGATCCAACAGTTGGTTAGCGTGCGACGCTCTCAGATATCCAACAGTTGGTTAGCGTGCGACGCTCTCAGATATCCAACAGTTGGTTAGCGTGCGACGCTCTCAGAGATCCAACAGTTGGTTAGCGCTCTCAGAGATCCAACAGTTGGTTAGCGTGCGACGCTCTCAGAGATCCAACAGTTGGTTAGCGTGCAACGCTCTCAGAGATCCAACAGTTGGTTAGCGTGCGACGCTCTCAGATATCCAACAGTTGGTTAGCGTGTGACGCTCTCAGCGATCCAATAGTTGGTTAGCGTGCAACGCTATCAGATATCCAACAGTTGGTTAGCGTGCGACGCTCTCAGATATCCAACAGTTGGTTAGCGTGCGACGCTCTCAGAGATCCAACAGTTGGTTAGCGTGCGACGCTCTCAGAGATCCAACAGTTGGTTAGCGTGCGACGCTCTCAGATATCCAACAGTTGGTTAGCGTGTGACGCTCTCAGCGATCCAACAGTTGGTTAGCGTGCAACGCTATCAGATATCCAACAGTTGGTTAGCGTGCGACGCTCTCAGATATCCAACAGTTGGTTAGCGTGCGACGCTCTCAGATATCCAACAGTTGGTTAGCGTGCGACGCTCTCAGAGATCCAACAGTTGGTTAGCGTGCGACGCTCTCAGACGCTCTCAGATATCCAACAGTTGGTTAGCGTGCGACGCTCTCAGAGATCCAACAGTTGGTTAGCGTGCGACGCTCTCAGAGATCCAACAGTTGGTTAGCGTGCGACGCTCTCAGATATCCAACAGTTGGTTAGCGTGCGACGCTCAGAGATCCAACAGTTGGTTAGCGGCGACGCTCTCAGAGATCCAACAGTTGGTTAGCGTGCGACAGCTCTCAGAGATCCAACAGTTGGTTAGCTGCAGACGCTCTCAAAGATCCAACAGTTGGTTAGCGTGCGACGCTATCAGATATCCAACAGTTGGTTAGCGTGCGACGCTCTCAGAGATCCAACAGTTGGTTAGCGTGCGACGCTCTCAGATATCCAACAGTTGGTTAGCGTGCAACGCTCTCAGAGATCCAACAGTTGGTTAGCGTGCGACGCTCTCAGATATCCAACAGTTGGTTAGCGTCAGCGATCCAACAGTTGGTTAGCTCACGCTCAGATATCCAACAGTTGGTTAGCGTGCAACGCTCTCAGAGATCCAACAGTTGGTTTGAAGACGCTCTCGTGCGACGCCTCAGAGATCCAACAGTTGGTTAGCGTGCGACGCTCTCAGAGATCCAACAGTTGGTTGACGCGTTAGCGTGCAGGACGCTCTCAGAGATCCAACAGTTGGTTAGCGTGTGACGCTCTCAGAGATCCAACAGTTGGTTAGCGTGTGACGCTCTCAGAGATCCAACAGTTGGTTAGCGTGCAACGCTCTCCTCCTCTCCTCTTTGTTTCTCCTCAGTTGTAATCTGTGTTCCGTGACTGTGTGTGTTTTGGGTTGTTGTGCCCAGTCCCCCAACACAGCCCCCCACACAGACTGAACTGGGTTCAAAAGGCTATGATGCAGAATGATTGATACCCCACTGAGAGACAGGAGTAGCGTGTGTGTGTCTCTGTCGACTAGATCAAAGAACTGAGGTCAACAAGTTCATTGAAATAAAGGGGCCATTCTACTACGGCAGATGGCACATGGAAACATGTTTAAGTAGTGGTTTACTCAGAGATTTGGACTTTACATTCTCAGAGACTCAAAGCTAGTGTCTGACACTACAACATTAGCTACACTACTTCATCTTCCTTTCAGAGCCATCAGGCGTTTTACATAATAGACTTAAATCCAGTCTTCTAGTTGACCGTCCGTCTGTTTCTCATCACAGTGGAGGTCATAGAGAGCCTGGAATGCAGGGCTAACCAAATGTTTGGAGATCAAACCAGAGACATCAATATATTCCAAGGCAGACAGAGAGAGGGAGGGGGACAGGGTGCATCTTGGGTACCTTCTGACGGATGCCAGAGAGGTGGCAGCTCAGCTCTCCTACCCAATAAAATATTATAATTAAATGAATATGGGTGTAGCCACCACACACACTGCAGTGAGACACTTGATTCTCTTCCATCAAACTCCCTAAAGAGGTGCTGAGATCCTCCGCATAAAACAGACGACGGGTCCTCATGAACGAGTCTAGCCGAGGTAGCCGAGGAGGTGCCCGACTCAAACCTCAAAACATCACACGTGCTTGATGTTTCTATAGTCTCAACCCTTCATATTTCAGACAGTAATCATATCCAATGAACTGAACCATCAGAATAAGTCAGAGAAGAGAATGTTTCAACAGAATCTAAAACAGAAGATGGTATCTCTACTGTAACTATAGGGAGGGGGTTAACTACATATGCTGTTCATTTGTTCACATGTAGATTAAATTAAATCTTAATTAAATATGATTGCATTGCCCAAGTTACTCAAATGACTCTGCTATGACTCAACTCTGCTCCAGGAAGTGTTCTGATGTTCCTGGCCTCTCTCTCCTGTCACCTGTCTGGCTACTGGCTACAGCCCCTGTTCCACCTGCCACTCTGGGCCAATGGCCAGTCAGAAGTCAGACTTGGCCGCGGTCCCAGGCTCTAGTCCTGGACACCACATCACACAGTCACAGCTGACAGAACAGCCGAAAGGCACACAGCAGCTTTACAGCCAATCCCTGCTTAACGTCTGCTGCTCTAGTCTGCAATTCCACAGGTTTCCATCCAACCTCTCTGGTGCCAGGAACAAACCCTGGTATGGAGATGTCATCTGGGCTGCGGCTGCTCCCTCTCATCTCTGGCTCTGCTCTAGGATTCTCTGCCTCTTGACTTCCTTTCTCTATTGTTCTCTCTCTCACTCTAGTCTTCCCCTCTCTCTACCTCTCTCTCCACCCCCCCCCTTCTCTCCATCTGGTCTCTAGTAGTAACATGAGTGGGCTCCCTGCCATCACCACTGTGTAAACAGATAGCAGGAAGTTCCCCAAGTGAAAACTAACCCTGATCCAAGATAATGCAGAAGGACACCCAACACTAACTCACTCATCCCAGTCACACTGACTGGCACCAGGGCAACACTCAGTCCTGACCATTACTACCCACAGCACCCAACACTCAGTCCTGACCATTACTACCCGCAGCACCCAACACTCAGTCCTGACCATTACTACCCACAGCACCCAACACTCAGTCCTGACCATTACTACCCGCAGCACCCAACACTCAGTCCTGACCATTACTACCCGCAGCACCCAACACTCAGTCCTGACCATTACTACCCGCAGCACCCAACACTCAGTCCTGACCATTACTACCCACAGCACCCAACACTCAGTCCTGACCATTACTACCCACAGCACCCAACACTCAGTCCTGAACATTACTACCCGCAGCACCCAACACTCAGTCCTGACCATTACTACCCACAGCAACCAACACTCAGTCCTGACCATTACTACCCACAGCACCCAACACTCAGTCCTGACCATTACTACCCACAGCACCCAACACTCAGTCCTGACCATTACTACCCACAGCACCCAACACTCAGTCCTGACCATTACTACCCACAGCACCCAACATAATAATAATAATGAGCTAGTGCTGTAAACTTGTACTGGTAATTTCAGGCAGAAGAGACCAGTTGAAAAGGAGTGTGCAGTGTTTCTAAATATTGAACTGTGTTATTTCCAACCGAGCATGCAGCCTGCAGGTAAAACAGTTTGAAAAAGTAGGAAAAAAAAGTGACAATTCTAATTCCATCAGAGTTCCTGAACTTTGTCTCCACCTGCTGGTTACAGTGTGCCACTGCAGCACTAGGTGGACAGGTAATGCATAAATCAACATAAATCAGGTCAAGAGGAAGGATGCTAACTTCTATAAACCTATCAAACTCACATTAAAGTGGACAACCATATCCCAATAAGCAAAAGGCCATTGAAAATACATATTTCACAACTATTTTTCAGACATTGACATCAGGTACATTTTAGGTGATGAAAATATGGATCTTCCGGACATTGAAAATAACCCATTTTCTGGACGTTGAAATCAGGTGCATTTGAAAATACTTATTTTTCGATCATTGATTCCATGGCCAAATTTCAACTGATATACATTCTCAATTATAATAAGTAAGCATTATATTACAGTTATCACAAGACTTGTCTGAAGGTCCCATGGTACCAGTTGAAAAAATGAACAGAGGTATAGAGACTGTTTAGTGACAAAAATAAGGGTTTAAAAAAAATCCTGATCTTTCATATATCTCTCAGATATTGGACAGACACTTCAGAACAAACTTCCTTTTGATCTGTTGTTCCATGTAGTGAATCTGTTATTCGATGCATTTGAATATGCTAATAGCAGTAAGGTCCCCAAAAATTCATCCAATCATGTTTTTCTTCTGTTTTTTTTTTATTCTTCAAGGGGTCTTAAAATTCAAAAATCAAACAGCCAAATGATCCTTAGTAGAACCCCCACCCTCTGGCTTAGACAGGTTTTAATAGGAAAGAGGAACCAATTGTAGATCGCAACAAAATATGTATCTATCACATGCAGTAAGTTCCTCTGGATAAGAGCGTCTGCTGAATGACCAAAATGTAAATGTAAAAAAACAAAAACACTTGCAAAGCATGCTGGATATTATTCTAATGAGCTCCGCCCCCAAACAAGTACAAATTTGGCCGGTGTGGACCAGATCCAAATCTGAACGAATCATAGACGTCTAGGCTGTTTCACAAGGTTGAACATCACAGTACAGTACGGCACAGTTTAGCACAGTAGAGTACGGTAGTTTTATTCAGTCGAGTACAATACAGTAGAGTACAGTAATTCAGTACATTAGAGTACACTACAGTAAAGTATAGTTTAATTCAGTACAATACATTTTAATTCAGTAGAGTACAGTACAGTATATTCCAATTCAGTCGAGTACAATACAGTATAGTTTAATTTAGTAGAGTACAATACAGTACACTATACTTTACTAAGTTACTGTACACTGCTGTCCAAACCTGTGAAACATAGATGTCTATGATTGGTTCAGATTTGGTCCGGACCAAAATTCAACATCCCTGGGGGATGAAATTAAAAAATAAAAACAATTTAAAGACTGAGGACCAAAAAGAGATGTCCAAAAGACATCAAAACGCTTACTGGGATGCTGTTTTAAGGGCAGTGGGGATACAGGCCTAACAGTCATATTATGCCAATAAGTCCCTCCAATGATCTACTCTACTTGACCTATACAGGTGCTCGTGCTCACATAACCTACAGCATACACATTCACTAAGTTTAATTGTCATTGATGACATGGCAGTATTGATCAATCCAGATCGGAGATCTACCTGTGTCCCCCATATAAAAAAGGTACTGTCCATCTTGACTGTCTCCCAAACAAAATCAACAAGAACCGCAAACATTCATCCCACCACTCAAAAATCACAAACCACCACTGCCCTTCCAGTATCCTGAAGAATACGTTTCCATCCCCTAGTTTCTCATTTTAATCAAGTTATTTACCTCTTTCCCAAGGACC
The DNA here is from genome assembly GCF_034236695.1 of Oncorhynchus nerka. Taxonomy (NCBI): domain Eukaryota; kingdom Metazoa; phylum Chordata; class Actinopteri; order Salmoniformes; family Salmonidae; genus Oncorhynchus; species Oncorhynchus nerka. The sequence continues at coordinate 11,109,277 of NC_088403.1, forward strand.
CTTACCATTAACCTGGTGGTAGTTGGTATCTTCTACCCAACCCCTCCCTTTAAACCTAAACCAGGTTAATATCCTCTACCCAACCCTTCCCTTTAAACCTAAACCAGGTTAATATCCTCTACCCAACCCTTCCCTTTAAACCTAAACCAGGTTAATATCCTCTACCCAACCCTTCCCCTTGAACCAGGATCATATCCTCTATCAATCCCTCTATTTTATTTGATTTTTTAAAAACTTTTACTTCTTTACATTTTCTTTATCCATTAAAGTTTGTTTTAATCAAATCAAGTTGAAGTATAAAAAATGAGAACTCCATCACCCTTGTACCGTTACCTTGCCAAACCTGACCTTCACCATACATGCAGAAGAGGGATAGAAGGTGTCCCTGCCAGTCCCAGAGCTCTCAACTGTCTCCCTACTCCATTAGTCTCTGTCAGTCCCAGAGCTCTCAACTGTCTCCCTACTCCATTAGTCTCTGCCAGTCCCAGAGCTCTCAACTGTCTCCCTACTCCATTAGTCTCTGCCAGTCCCAGAGCTCTCAACTGTCTCCCTACTCCATTAGTCTCTGCCAGTCCCAGAGCTCTCAACTGTCTCCCTACTCCATTAGTCTCTGTCTGAGGTGTCCCTGCCAGTCCCAGAGCTCTCAACTGTCTCCCTACTCCATTAGTCTCTGCCAGTCCCAGAGCTCTCAACTGTCTCCCTACTCCATTAGTCTCTGTCATCCAACACGTTTAGATTGTTGTTTTTTGTTGACATTTTGACAGTATATCAATATGTCCCCTCTAAAAGATACAAAGGACAAGGTCAAAGGACATACGGGGTTGCCCGCGTCTCTGAAACCGCCAACGTCTCACCTCTCTCCAGAACGCTGCAGACGCACACCTAAAACCAATCCCGGAGACAGTCTATGCTACTGCTCTGGTGTTGCATCGCTATTTCGGTATATATTATATCTATTTATAACAGGGCACGGTATCATTCGACAACTTTATATCATGGCTACAGGCGGAGTTGACAACCACCACTAACGTTAGGCAAATCAAGTCAATAAGCTACACAGCAGACGTTTATAAAAGGTACCCACGTGTATGGTCGCTGTCTTCCTCTGGCGGTGCGCTACAACATGCCACAAATATAATATATAGGCGCTCCAACACGCACTGGAAAATTATATCAAAATCTGTGTTTCAATCCTTCTTGGTTTATAGAAAGTTGGCAAAGGTAGACAGTAACACTGAAGCTGTCCCGAAAGAGTCCTTGTCTGTCTGAGTATGCGAGTGGAGTACGGATGTGTAAACGGAGCCGACTCCGAGGATGTCACGACTCGTGGATGTTTCCTCTTGTTGACTTGAGTTCGCAACGCCAGCTGCTACGGTATCTAGTGGAGTCCGCGTAACACAAGCGTCTGCAAGTGTCTGGAATGTGTGTAGACTAGAGTGTGTGTGTTTGTGCGCGCACCGTAGTATTTCCACCGGTCTGTCTGTGCTGAGAGTGCATGGAGAAACTGCTAAATGAGAGACTGTCCCACGCTATGAGTTCTGGAGCTGTGCCAGTGCCAAGATGAGTTAGTAGACAACCGGTTTTAAATCTGCAGTCCGTGGCGCCTCCGAACAACAATGTATAATGTTTAATTCATTTAAAACCAAAGCATTCAGCCTAATGATCCCCATAAAGCTATAAAGACAATCCTGTACATTATACTAAGTGCTCATTAAAGAGAAAGCAGTGAATCAGCTGTGCACTCTCTGGACAAAATGCTGGTGATCAGCAAGTTTTCAGATCCACTATCCAATCCCCACCTAATCCAACATCAATGGATTTGTCAAAGCACACCACCGAGGATCTTCACAGAACCTAGATATTTTACACCACCGAGGATCTTCACATAACCTAGATATTTTACACCACCGAGGATCTTCACATAACCTAGATATTTTACACCACTGAGGATCTTCACAGAACCTAGATATTTGACACCACTGAGGATCTTCACAGAACCTAGATATTTTACACCACCGAGGATCTTCACATAACCTAGATATTTTACACCACCGAGGATCTTCACATAACCTAGATATTTCACACCACTGAGGATCTTCACAGAACCTAGATATTTCACCCCACTGAGGATCTTTACAGAACCTAGATATTTTACACCACCGAGGATCTTCACAGAACCTAGATATTTTACACCACCGAGGATCTTCACAGAACCTAGATATTTGACACCACTGAGGATCTTCACAGAACCTAGATATTTGACACCACTGAGGATCTTCACAGAACCTAGATATTTGACACCACTGAGGATCTTCACAGAACCTATATATTTTACACCACTGATGAACTTCACAGAACCTAGATATTTCACACCAGTGAGGATCTTCACAGAACCTATATATTTTACACCACTGATGAACTTCACAGAACCTAGATATTTGACACCACTGAGGATCTTCACAGAACCTAGATATTTGACACCAGTGAGGATCTTCACAGAACCTAGATATTTGACACCACCGAGGATCTTCACAGAACCTAGATATTTGACACCACTGAGGATCTTCACAGAACCTAGATATTTGACAGACATTTCAGTCCCAGTGTTGCTTGCAGTTTGTGAAGAGACTGCATGAAGAGTTATCGGAAGATCTCCCCTAAACAAACCTCTTAGAAGAAGAAACCATATCAGAGAATCAACCAACCTTTGATTGTCCATCATCCTTCTGGAAGATATTTGAGGTATTTTGACGATGATGATCAGCAACCTGCTGTTCTGTTTGACTTCTATAGTACCAAGTGTTTTGAGAATGTCACATGGCAAAGTCCAACTCCCAAGGTCAGGAATATCTGCCTTTACAATGCTGGGGCCATAAAAATAATAACAGTAAGGTACCTGGGGAACATAGAGCATGAGAAAGTTCTCTCTCTCCCTCTCTGGTTTAATGTGTAGCTTGTTGAGTAGCCAGAGTCATAAATACCTGATGCTGTGGTGAGAGAATGTTTGTTTAGGGTCATGGAACTAACATTAAGGCCCAGAGAATGGCATGTGTCCAAACACATAGTCATTCAACCAATACTAGTATATACAATACCATACCTTGTAGAAAGGTTGATTCTAAAAGTACACAATTACAATTTTACTGGTTTATATATATATATATATACACAGTATATAGCATTTCATCATTAGGGACAGGAGCTTTTCCTGACTAGAGGTAACCTCCTGGCCTTGTGCATGGAATACCAGCATGCAGTATGTTGGGGAAGTTAGGAATATTTAACCACACTTTGTCTCTTCATGCCAAGTACTTTATTTTATGTTTGACCCTTATGATCCAGACAGAGCCGGTTCCAAGAGACAAACATGACCTGACCGAAGTGTGTTGAATTGTTTTTAGAACTCAGTCGGGATCTCAACTTCCTGTTGACAGTTAGAATAGTAGAATACACAAGGTGCAATTTCTACATGTGGTTGTGCATCAACAGTTTCTCTCTTGTTATGTCAGCCACTGATAGTCACTCAATTATCCATGTTAGTTAACCATTTTTACATTGGTAAATGAGTCTAGCCAGCGATCTAAACTTGTAGTAATCATGGCTGAATACCGACTGGGCACACAGGGCATGTGCCAGGGGGGCCCTGACCTCCAGGGGGCCCCCATTGATTTTGTTAGTCCGTCTCACTCAGATATCATTAACATGATAAAAGTCCTGGCACAATCCCCCCCGCCTGTCTGGTTGGGGTATGTGTGACTGTGCCACATTTCCATTAACCTTGCAGAATCATTAACTGGACTGGGCACTTCAAAGGAAAGATGAAAGTTTGCCTCAATCTTTTTTGCAATTCCAGATGATCCATGAAAACTGTCAGCAGATTTCCCTTCAGAAGCCTGTTCCTTAAAAGAGGATTGGTACAAATGTGAATGTTAAATCTGGTGTGTGCCAGGATAGGGAAAATGTTTTTATGTTTTGGGAGTTGAGGCATGATGCTTATGGCACACTACAATGACCAAGAGTATGTGGACACCTGTTCTCATTCCAAAATCATGGGCATTAATATGGAGTTGGTCCCCCCCTGTGCTGCTATAACAGCCTCTACACTTATTGGAAGACCAGTCAAGCTCTTCCACATGGATCTCGACAAACCATTTCCGTATGGACCTCGCTTTGTGCACAGAGGCATTGTCATGCTGAAACAGGAAAGATCCTTCCTCAAACTGTTGCCACAATGTTGGAAGCACAGAACTGTCTAGAATGTCATTGTATGCTGTAGTGTTAAGATTTCACTTCACTGGAACTAAGGGGACTAGCCCAATTCCTCCTCCACCAAACTTTACAGTTGGCACTATGCATTGGGGGCAGGTAGCATTCTCTTGGCATCTGCCAAACACAGATTCGTCCATAGGACTACCAGACGGTGAAGCGTGATTCATCTCCAGACAACGTGTTTCCCCTGCTCCAGAGTCCAATGGCGGCGAGCTTTACACCACTCCAGCCAACGCTTTGAATTGCGCATGGTGATTTGAGGCTTGTGTGTGGCTGCTTAGCCATGGAAACCCATTTCATGAAGCTCGTTTCCACTTCACAATTTCAGCAATTACAGTTGACCGGGGCAGCTCTAGCAGGGCAGCTCTAGCAGGGCAGCTCTAGCAGGGCAGAAATTTGACAAACTGACTTTTTGGAAAGATGGCATCCTATGCCGGTGCCACGTTGAAAGTCACTGAGCTCTTCAGTAAGGCCATTCTACTGCCAATGTTTGTCTATGGAGATTGCATGTCTGTGTGCTGGATTTTATATACCTGTCAGCAACGGGTGTGGCTGAAATAGCCGAATCCACTCATTTGAAGGGGTGTTTACATACTTTTGTATATATAGTGTATTTCAACATAATGATATGAGACATGAAATTCTTTAACTAATTTGTCACATCTTTGCTCACCATCAGGCAAAGTAGGTTGGTTCAGAATGAAATCCAATTTCTTTTAATACTAAAGAGGTTCTTTTGAGAACTTCCAAACTAAATTCTCTCAGATAAAAACGCTTTTCAACTGAATGAAACCATAGTTGGTACTTTATCTGGAACAGCTAGGAGTTTATGTTTGCATAGTATAAATTAAGCAACTAGTTAGTATTTGGTATTTTCATTTAGGCTTAAAACCCAGAGCTCAGGAGCAGGCTTCTCTGACATGTTACCGTTGCCATGGGAAAGGAGGTGAAGAGTGGTAAATTGATTTACAGCATTCTAGAACTAGAAGTTGAATGTGTGTGTGTTTGTGTTCGCATGTGTGTGTTTTCTTACCCAAAAGTATGGTACCAGGGAGGGTTTATGTGTGGTTCAGCCACACTGCACCACGCTATATGAGTACTAGTTTGAAGGGCAGGTGGGTAAAACTAAACATCGATAAGCTCACAGCACCAGCAGTGTGAAATAGCATGAACTATTGATACAATTATTATCAATCTTTTTAGCAGGAAGGAGAGAGAGAGAAAGAAAGAGAGAAGACAGGCCACTCAGCCTGTCAGTGAAAAGGGCAACCCGATTTAACACAGCTAATTGTTCACGGACAGAGACCCCACACAAAGTTCCTGTTTTGTGAGTGAGTGAGTGAGTGCGTGATAGAGAGCCCAAAATAGAAAGTACATTGTATTTTTTCCAGCTACAACCTGGGAAGATGTGCAGAGAAGAGAGAAAGGAGAAGGTTCTCTATGTGGGTTCCAGAGTTCCACAGACTACCACAGCACACTCATAATGAGATCCCAAACTAACAACACTGTGGTGGGACCTAGTCACGTTAAGCAGCTCCAGTGTCAGAAGCCACGGTGGGTAGCTGCTGCCCCTGGGTCTAGCCCAGTGTATGTCTGCTGCCCCTCGGTCTAGCCCAGTGTGTGTCTGCTGCCCCTCGGTCTAGCCCAGTGTGTGTCTGCTGCCCCTCGGTCTAGCCCAGTGTGTCTGTTGCCCCTCGGTCTAGCCCAGTGTGTCTGCTGCCCCTCGGTCTAGCCCAGTGTGTGTCTGCTGCCCCTCGGTCTAGCCCAGTGTGTGTCTGCTGCCCCTCGGTCTAGCCCAGTGTGTGTCTGTTGTCCCTCGGTCTAGCCCAGTGTGTCTGCTGCCCCTCGGTCTAGCCCAGTGTGTCTGCTGCCCCTCGGTCTAGCCCAGTGTGTGTCTGCTGCCCCTCGGTCTAGCCCAGTGTGTGCCTGCTGCCCCTCGGTCTAGCCCAGTGTGTGTCTGCTGCCCCTCGGTCTAGCCCAGTGTGTGCCTGCTGCCCCTCGGTCTAGCCCAGTGTGTGTCTGCTGCCCCTCGGTCTAGCCCAGTGTGTGTCTGCTGCCCCTCGGTCTAGCCCAGTGTGTGTCTGCTGCCCCTCGGTCTAGCCCAGTGTGTCTGTTGTCCCTCGGTCTAGCCCAGTGTGTCTGCTGCCCCTCGGTCTAGCCCAGTGTGTCTGCTGCCCCTCGGTCTAGCCCAGTGTGTGTCTGCTGCCCCTCGGTCTAGCCCAGTGTGTGTCTGCTGCCCCTCGGTCTAGCCCAGTGTGTGTCTGCTGCCCCTCGGTCTAGCCCAGTGTGTGTCTGCTGCCCCTCGGTCTAGCCCAGTGTGTGTCTGCTGCCCCTCGGTCTAGCCCAGTGTGTGTCTGCTGCCCCTCGGTCTAGCCCAGTGTGTGTCTGCTGCCCCTTGGTCTAGCCCAGTGTGTGTCTGTTGCCCCCAAGTCTAGTGTTGGTCCCACAGTCTATTTCAGTGGTCTAAAACAACCCCAGGTCATGTCTGGTCCAGGTCTGGTCTGGTCTGGTCTGGTACAGGTCTGGTACAGGTCTGGTCTGGTACAGGTCTGGTCTGGTACAGGTCTGGTCTGGTCTGGTACAGGTCTGGTCTGGTCTGGTACAGGTCTGGTCTGGTCTGGTCTGGTCTGGTACAGGTCTGGTCTGGTCTGGTACAGGTCTGGTCCAGGTCTGGTCTGGTCTGGTACAGGTCTGGTCTGGTCTGGTACAGGTCTGGTCTGGTCTGGTACAGGTCTGGTCTGGTACAGGTCTGGTCTGGTCTGGTCTGGTCCAGGTCTGGTCTGGTCCAGGTCTGGTCTGGTACAGGTCTGGTCTGGTCTGGTACAGGTCTGGTCTGGTCCAGGTCTGGTCTGGTCTGGTACAGGTCTGGTCTGGTCCAGGTCTGGTCTGGTCTGGTACAGGTCTGGTCTGGTCTGGTACAGGTCTGGTCTGGTACAGGTCTGGTCTGGTACAGGTCTGGTACAGGTCTGGTCTGGTCTGGTCTGGTACAGGTCTGGTACAGGTCTGGTCTGGTCTGGTACAGGTCTGGTCCAGGTCTGGTCTGGTCTGGTCTGGTACAGGTCTGGTCTGGTCTGGTCTGGTACAGGTCTGGTCTGGTCTGGTACAGGTCTGGTCTGGTCTGGTACAGGTCTGGTCTGGTACAGGTCTGGTACAGGTCTGGTCTGGTACAGGTCTGGTCTGGTCTGGTACAGGTCTGGTCTGGTACAGGTCTGGTCTGGTACAGGTCTGGTCTGGTCTGGTCTGGTACAGGTCTGGTCTGGTCTGGTACAGGTCTGGTCTGGTCTGGTCTGGTACAGGTCTGGTCTGGTACTGGTCTGGTACAGGTCTGAGTGAGATCCTCCTCTCTCTAAGACAGGTTTCCAATGGCTGTAAAGTAAATCCAGTCTGGGTAGGAAACCACAGCGTGCCTGCAAACGTCTACGATTCACCTCCTGTGTTCTATTTAGGTGTCCACGGCAACCACAAGCCCCGTTGGACCAACTGTGAAAAAATGTCCTCCCAAGTTAACCATCACTGGTTAAGAAAAACAGGAGAACTGTGTCTGCTGTGTGTGTGTGTGTGTGTGTGTGTGTGTGTGTAGGAGAGAGGACATCTGCTGTGTGTGTGTGTGTGTGTGTGTGTGTGTAGGAGAGAGGAAGTCTGCGTGTTTCCAAAGAAAACAGTCCAGGGTTTTAAAGCTATTTTTAAAAGCGTCTCACATGCTGGGGGAAGATTTCGCAATAAAACAGATTGACTCACGGAGACAAACAAGGACTGCTTTATTGTTCCTGAAATCAGATGAGTCGTGTGTGTATATATATATATATATATGTGTGTGTGTGTGTGTGTGGTAAAATATTTGCCAGTATTGACAACCACAGTGAGTCGAGTCTATGTTTCGTCTTGGCACAAGCTTTGTGGAAATAAATTAACTCTAAAAAAGTCTATTCGCTTAAACTGACAAGTAAATATGTGCTCATCATAAGCTATGAAAGAAGGCTACATAGAAAATAGACCTGAAGTATAATTAAAACAAGGTTTAATGTTCTCCCTATTCCCCAGAGAATGTTCTCCCTATTCCCCAGAGAATGTTCTCCCTATTCCCCAGAGAATGTTCTCCCTATTCCCCAGAGAATGTACAGCATATGTGCCAACTGCCACCATTAGACTGTCATACACGTCTGTCATTAGACTGTCATACACGCCTGTCATACACGCCTGTCATTAGACTGTCATACACGCCTGCCATACACGCCTGTCATTAGACTGTCATACACGCCTGTCATTAGACTGTCATACACGCCTGTCATTAGACTGTCATACACGCCTGCCATACACGCCTGTCATACACGCCTGTCATTAGACTGCCATACACGCCTGTCATTAGACTGTCATACACGCCTGTTATTAGACTGTCATACACGCCTGTCATTAGACTGTCATACACGCCTGTCATACACGCCTGTCATTAGACTGTCATACACGCCTGCCATACACGCCTGTCATTAGACTGTCATACACGCCTGTCATTAGACTGTCATTAGACTGTCATACACGCCTGTCATACACGCCTGTCATTAGACTGTCATACACGCCTGCCATCATTAGACTGTCATACACGCCTGTTATTAGACTGTCATACACGCCTGTCATTAGACTGTCATACACG
>NC_088403.1:11118693-11186193 GCF_034236695.1 Oncorhynchus nerka
AGGCTCAGAGACCAGCAAGAAGTACAGCAACACCTCCATCTTACTGACAGAACAGGTAGACCAGCAGGCTCTTACTGAGAACCAGCAAGAAGCAACACACACTCCATCTTACTGACAGAACAGGTAGTCAGGCTCAAAGACCAACACCTCCATCTTACTGACAGAACAGGTAGACAGGCTCAAGAAGTACAGCAACACCTCCATCTTACTGACAGAACAGGTAGTCAGGCTCAGAGCAAGAAGTACAGCAACACCTCCATCTTACTGACAGAACAGGTAGTCAGGCTCAGAGACCAGCAAGAAGTACAGCAACACCTCCATCTTACTGACAGAACAGGTAGTCAGGCTCAGAGACCAGCAAGACGTGCAGCAACACCTCCATCTTACTGACAGAACAGGTAGTCAGGCTCAGAGACCAGCAACACCTCCATCTTACTGACAGAACAGGTAGTCAGGCTCAAAGACCAACACCTCCATCTTACTGACAGAACAGGTAGACAGGCTCAGAGAACAACACCTCCATCTTACTGACAGAACAGGTAGACAGGCTCAGAGACCAGCAAGAAGTACAGCAACACCTCCATCTTACTGACAGAACAGGTAGTCAGGCTCAGAGACCAGCAAGAAGTACAGCAACACCTCCATCTTACTGACAGAACAGGTAGTCAGGCTCAGAGACCAGCAAGAAGTACAGCAACACCTCCATCTTACTGACAGAACAAGTAGACAGGCTCAGAGACCAGCAACACCTCCATCTTACTGACAGAACAGGTAGTCAGGCTCAGAGACCAGCAACACCTCCATCTTACTGACAGAACAGGTAGTCAGGCTCAAAGACCAACACCTCCATCTTACTGACAGAACAGGTAGACAGGCTCAGAGACCAGCAAGAAGTACAGCAACACCTCCATCTTACTGACAGAACAGGTAGTCAGGCTCAGAGACCAGCAAGAAGTACAGCAACACCTCCATCTTACTGACAGAACAGGTAGTCAGGCTCAGAGACCAGCAAGAAAGTACAGCAACACCTCCATCTTACTGACAGAACAGGTAGTCAGGCTCAGAGACCAGCAAGACGTACAGCAACACCTCCATCTTACTGACAGAACAGGTAGACAGGCTCAGAGACCAGCAACACCTCCATCTTACTGACAGAACAGGTAGTCAGGCTCAAAGACCAACACCTCCATCTTACTGACAGAACAGGTAGACAGGCTCAGAGACCAGCAAGAAGTACAGCAACACCTCCATCTTACTGACAGAACAGGTAGTCAGGCTCAGAGACCAGCAAGAAGTACAGCAACACCTCCATCTTACTGACAGAACAGGTAGTCAGGCTCAGAGACCAACACCTCCATCTTACTGACAGAACAGGTAGACAGGCTCAGAGACCAACAAGAAGTACAGCAACACCTCCATCTTACTGACAGAACAGGTAGACAGGCTCAGAGACCAGCAAGAAGTACAGCAACACCTCCATCTTACTGACAGAACAGGTAGACAGGCTCAGAGACCAGCAAGAAGTACAGCAACACCTCCATCTTACTGACAGAACAGGTAGACAGGCTCAGAGACCAGCAAGAAGTACAGCAACACCTCCATCTTACTGACAGAACAGGTAGACAGGCTCAGAGACCAGCTAGAAGTACAGCAACACCTCCATCTTACTGACAGAACAAGTAGACAGGCTCAGAGACCAGCAACACCTCCATCTTACTGACAGAACAGGTAGTCAGGCTCAGAGACCAGCAACACCTCCATCTTACTGACAGAACAGGTAGTCAGGCTCAAAGACCAACACCTCCATCTTACTGACAGAACAGGTAGACAGGCTCAGAGACCAGCAAGAAGTACAGCAACACCTCCATCTTACTGACAGAACAGGTAGTCAGGCTCAGAGACCAGCAAGAAGTACAGCAACACCTCCAACTTACTGACAGAACAGGTAGACAGGCTCAGAGACCAGCAACACCTCCATCTTACTGACAGAACAGGTAGTCAGGCTCAGAGACCAACACCTCCATCTTACTGACAGAACAGGTAGACAGGCTCAGAGACCAACAAGAAGTACAGCAACACCTCCATCTTACTGACAGAACAGGTAGACAGGCTCAGAGACCAGCAAGAAGTACAGCAACACCTCCATCTTACTGACAGAACAGGTAGACAGGCTCAGAGACCAGCAAGAAGTACAGCAACACCTCCATCTTACTGACAGAACAGGTAGACAGGCTCAGAGACCAGCAAGAAGTACAGCAACACCTCCATCTTACTGACAGAACAGGTAGACAGGCTCAGAGACCAGCTAGAAGTACAGCAACACCTCCATCTTACTGACAGAACAAGTAGACAGGCTCAGAGACCAGCAACACCTCCATCTTACTGACAGAACAGGTAGTCAGGCTCAGAGACCAGCAACACCTCCATCTTACTGACAGAACAGGTAGTCAGGCTCAAAGACCAACACCTCCATCTTACTGACAGAACAGGTAGACAGGCTCAGAGACCAGCAAGAAGTACAGCAACACCTCCATCTTACTGACAGAACAGGTAGTCAGGCTCAGAGACCAGCAAGAAGTACAGCAACACCTCCAACTTACTGACAGAACAGGTAGACAGGCTCAGAGACCAGCAACACCTCCATCTTACTGACAGAACAGGTAGTCAGGCTCAGAGACCAACACCTCCATCTTACTGACAGAACAGGTAGACAGGCTCAGAGACCAGCAAGAAGTACAGCAACACCTCCATCTTACTGACAGAACAGGTAGACAGGCTCAGAGACCAGCAAGAAGTACAGCAACACCTCCATCTTACTGACAGAACAGGTAGACAGGCTCAGAGACCAGCAAGAAGTACAGCAACACCTCCATCTTACTGACAGAACAGGTAGACAGGCTCAGAGACCAGCAACACCTCCATCTTACTGACAGAACAGGTAGTCAGGCTCAGAGACCAACACCTCCATCTTACTGACAGAACAGGTAGACAGGCTCAGAGACCAGCAAGAAGTACAGCAACACCTCCATCTTACTGACAGAACAGGTAGACAGGCTCAGAGACCAGCAAGAAGTACAGCAACACCTCCATCTTACTGACAGAACAGGTAGACAGGCTCAGAGACCAGCAAGAAGTACAACAACACCTCCATCTTACTGACAGAACAGGTAGACAGGCTCAGAGACCAGCAAGAAGTACAGCAACACCTCCATCTTACTGACAGAACAGGTAGACAGGGTCAGAGACCAGCAAGAAGTACAGCAACACCTCCATCTTACTGACAGAACAGGTAGTCAGGCTCAGAGACCAGCAAGAAGTACAGCAACACCTCCATCTTACTGACAGAACAGGTAGACAGGCTCAGAGACCAGCAAGAAGTACAGCAACACCTCCATCTTACTGACAGAACAGGTAGACAGGCTCAGAGACCAGCAAGAAGTACAGCAACACCTCCATCTTACTGACAGAACAGGTAGACAGGCTCAGAGACCAGCAAGAAGTACAGCAACACCTCCATCTTACTGACAGAACAGGTAGACAGGCTCAGAGACCAACACCTCCATCTTACTGACAGAACAGGTAGTCAGGCTCAGAGACCAGCAACACCTCCATCTTACTGACAGAACAGGTAGTCAGGCTCAAAGACCAACACCTCCATCTTACTGACAGAACAGGTAGACAGGCTCAGAGACCAGCAAGAAGTACAGCAACACCTCCATCTTACTGACAGAACAGGTAGTCAGGCTCAGAGACCAGCAAGAAGTACAGCAACACCTCCATCTTACTGACAGAACAGGTAGTCAGGCTCAGAGACCAGCAAGAAGTACAGCAACACCTCCATCTTACTGACAGAACAGGTAGACAGGCTCAGAGACCAGCAACACCTCCATCTTACTGACAGAACAGGTAGTCAGGCTCAGAGACCAACACCTCCATCTTACTGACAGAACAGGTAGACAGGCTCAGAGACCAGCAAGAAGTACAGCAACACCTCCATCTTACTGACAGAACAGGTAGACAGGCTCAGAGAGCAGCAAGAAGTACAGCAACACCTCCATCTTACTGACAGAACAGGTAGACAGGCTCAGAGACCAGCAAGAAGTACAGCAACACCTCCATCTTACTGACAGAACAGGTAGACAGGCTCAGAGACCAGCAAGAAGTACAGCAACACCTCCATCTTACTGACAGAACAGGTAGACAGGCTCAGAGACCAGCAAGAAGTACAGCAACACCTCCATCTTACTGACAGAACAGGTAGTCAGGCTCAGAGACCAGCAAGAAGTACAGCAACACCTCCATCTTACTGACAGAACAGGTAGACGGGCTCAGAGACCAGCAAGAAGTACAGCAACACCTCCATCTTACTGACAGAACAGGTAGACGGGCTCATAGACCAGCAAGAAGTACAGCAACACCTCCATCTTACTGACAGAACAGGTAGACGGGCTCAGAGACCAGCAAGAAGTACAGCAACACCTCCATCTTACTGACAGAACAGGTAGACAGGCTCAGAGACCAGCAAGAAGTACAGCAACACCTCCATCTTACTGACAGAACAGGTAGTCAGGCTCAGAGACCAGCAAGAAGTACAGCAACACCTCCATCTTACTGACAGAACAGGTAGTCAGGCTCAGAGACCAGCAAGAAGTACAGCAACACCTCCATCTTACTGACAGAACAGGTAGTCAGGCTCAGAGACCAGCAAGAAGTACAGCAACACCTCCATCTTACTGACAGAACAGGTAGACAGGCTCAGAGACCAGCAACACCTCCATCTTACTGACAGAACAGGTAGTCAGGCTCAAAGACCAACACCTCCATCTTACTGACAGAACAGGTAGACAGGCTCAGAGACCAGCAAGAAGTACAGCAACACCTCCATCTTACTGACAGAACAGGTAGTCAGGCTCAGAGACCAGCAAGAAGTACAGCAACACCTCCATCTTACTGACAGAACAGGTAGTCAGGCTCAGAGACCAGCAAGAAGTACAGCAACACCTCCATCTTACTGACAGAACAGGTAGTCAGGCTCAGAGACCAACACCTCCATCTTACTGACAGAACAGGTAGACAGGCTCAGAGACCAGCAAGAAGTACAGCAACACCTCCATCTTACTGACAGAACAGGTAGACAGGCTCAGAGACCAGCAAGAAGTACAGCAACACCTCCATCTTACTGACAGAACAGGTAGTCAGGCTCAGAGACCAGCAAGAAGTACAGCAACACCTCCATCTTACTGACAGAACAGGTAGTCAGGCTCAGAGACCAGCAAGAAGTACAGCAACACCTCCATCTTACTGACAGAACAGGTAGTCAGGCTCAGAGACCAGCAAGAAGTACAGCAACACCTCCATCTTACTGACAGAACAGGTAGACAGGCTCAGAGACCAGCAACACCTCCATCTTACTGACAGAACAGGTAGTCAGGCTCAAAGACCAACACCTCCATCTTACTGACAGAACAGGTAGACAGGCTCAGAGACCAGCAAGAAGTACAGCAACACCTCCATCTTACTGACAGAACAGGTAGTCAGGCTCAGAGACCAGCAAGAAGTACAGCAACACCTCCATCTTACTGACAGAACAGGTAGTCAGGCTCAGAGACCAGCAAGAAGTACAGCAACACCTCCATCTTACTGACAGAACAGGTAGTCAGGCTCAGAGACCAACACCTCCATCTTACTGACAGAACAGGTAGACAGGCTCAGAGACCAGCAAGAAGTACAGCAACACCTCCATCTTACTGACAGAACAGGTAGACAGGCTCAGAGACAAGCAAGAAGTACAGCAACACCTCCATCTTACTGACAGAACAGGTAGTCAGGCTCAGAGACCAACACCTCCATCTTACTGACAGAACAGGTAGACAGGCTCAGAGACCAACACCTCCATCTTACTGACAGAACAGGTAGACAGGCTCAGAGACCAGCAAGAAGTACAGCAACACCTCCATCTTACTGACAGAACAGGTAGACAGGCTCAGAGACCAGCAAGAAGTACAGCAACACCTCCATCTTACTGACAGAACAGGTAGACAGGCTCAGAGACCAACACCTCCATCTTACTGACAGAACAGGTAGACAGGCTCAAAGACCAACACCTCCATCTTACTGACAGAACAGGTAGACAGGCTCAGAGACCAGCAAGAAGTACAGCAACACCTCCATCTTACTGACAGAACAGGTAGACAGGCTCAGAGACCAGCAAGAAGTACAGCAACACCTCCATCTTACTGACAGAACAGGTAGACAGGCTCAGAGACCAGCAAGAAGTACAGCAACACCTCCATCTTACTGACAGAACAGGTAGACAGGCTCAGAGACCAGCAACACCTCCATCTTACTGACAGAACAGGTAGTCAGGCTCAGAGACCAACACCTCCATCTTACTGACAGAACAGGTAGACAGGCTCAGAGACCAGCAAGAAGTACAACAACACCTCCATCTTACTGACAGAACAGGTAGACAGGCTCAGAGACCAGCAAGAAGTACAGCAACACCTCCATCTTACTGACAGAACAGGTAGACAGGCTCAGAGACCAGCAAGAAGTACAGCAACACCTCCATCTTACTGACAGAACAGGTAGACAGGCTCAGAGACCAGCAAGAAGTACAGCAACACCTCCATCTTACTGACAGAACAGGTAGTCAGGCTCAGAGACCAGCAAGAAGTACAGCAACACCTCCATCTTACTGACAGAACAGGTAGACAGGCTCAGAGACCAGCAAGAAGTACAGCAACACCTCCATCTTACTGACAGAACAGGTAGACAGGCTCAGAGACCAGCAAGAAGTACAGCAACACCTCCATCTTACTGACAGAACAGGTAGACAGGCTCAGAGACCAGCAAGAAGTACAGCAACACCTCCATCTTACTGACAGAACAGGTAGACAGGCTCAGAGACCAGCAAGAAGTACAGCAACACCTCCATCTTACTGACAGAACAGGTAGACAGGCTCAGAGACCAGCTAGAAGTACAGCAACACCTCCATCTTACTGACAGAACAAGTAGACAGGCTCAGAGACCAGCAACACCTCCATCTTACTGACAGAACAGGTAGTCAGGCTCAGAGACCAGCAACACCTCCATCTTACTGACAGAACAGGTAGTCAGGCTCAAAGACCAACACCTCCATCTTACTGACAGAACAGGTAGTCAGGCTCAGAGACCAGCAACACCTCCATCTTACTGACAGAACAGGTAGACAGGCTCAGAGACCAGCAACACCTCCATCTTACTGACAGAACAGGTAGTCAGGCTCAGAGACCAACACCTCCATCTTACTGACAGAACAGGTAGACAGGCTCAGAGACCAGCAAGAAGTGCAGCAACACCTCCATCTTACTGACAGAACAGGTAGACAGGCTCAGAGAGCAGCAAGAAGTACAGCAACACCTCCATCTTACTGACAGAACAGGTAGACAGGCTCAGAGACCAGCAAGAAGTACAGCAACACCTCCATCTTACTGACAGAACAGGTAGACAGGCTCAGAGACCAGCAAGAAGTACAGCAACACCTCCATCTTACTGACAGAACAGGTAGACAGGCTCAGAGACCAGCAAGAAGTACAGCAACACCTCCATCTTACTGACAGAACAGGTAGTCAGGCTCAGAGACCAGCAAGAAGTACAGCAACACCTCCATCTTACTGACAGAACAGGTAGACGGGCTCAGAGACCAGCAAGAAGTACAGCAACACCTCCATCTTACTGACAGAACAGGTAGACGGGCTCAGAGACCAGCAAGAAGTACAGCAACACCTCCATCTTACTGACAGAACAGGTAGACGGGCTCAGAGACCAGCAAGAAGTACAGCAACACCTCCATCTTACTGACAGAACAGGTAGACAGGCTCAGAGACCAGCAAGAAGTACAGCAACACCTCCATCTTACTGACAGAACAGGTAGTCAGGCTCAGAGACCAGCAAGAAGTACAGCAACACCTCCATCTTACTGACAGAACAGGTAGTCAGGCTCAGAGACCAGCAAGAAGTACAGCAACACCTCCATCTTACTGACAGAACCGGTAGACAGGCTCAGAGACCAGCAAGAAGTACAGCAACACCTCCATCTTACTGACAGAACAGGTAGACAGGCTCAGAGACCAGCAAGAAGTACAGCAACACCTCCATCTTACTGACAGAACAGGTAGACAGGCTCAGAGACCAGCAAGAAGTACAGCAACACCTCCATCTTACTGACAGAACAGGTAGACAGGCTCAGAGACCAGCAACACCTCCATCTTACTGACAGAACAGGTAGTCAGGCTCAGAGACCAACACCTCCATCTTACTGACAGAACAGGTAGACAGGCTCAGAGACCAGCAAGAAGTACAACAACACCTCCATCTTACTGACAGAACAGGTAGACAGGCTCAGAGACCAGCAAGAAGTACAGCAACACCTCCATCTTACTGACAGAACAGGTAGACAGGCTCAGAGACCAGCAAGAAGTACAGCAACACCTCCATCTTACTGACAGAACAGGTAGACAGGCTCAGAGACCAGCAAGAAGTACAGCAACACCTCCATCTTACTGACAGAACAGGTAGTCAGGCTCAGAGACCAGCAAGAAGTACAGCAACACCTCCATCTTACTGACAGAACAGGTAGACAGGCTCAGAGACCAGCAAGAAGTACAGCAACACCTCCATCTTACTGACAGAACAGGTAGACAGGCTCAGAGACCAGCAAGAAGTACAGCAACACCTCCATCTTACTGACAGAACAGGTAGACAGGCTCAGAGACCAGCAAGAAGTACAGCAACACCTCCATCTTACTGACAGAACAGGTAGACAGGCTCAGAGACCAGCAAGAAGTACAGCAACACCTCCATCTTACTGACAGAACAGGTAGACAGGCTCAGAGACCAGCAAGAAGTACAGCAACACCTCCATCTTACTGACAGAACAAGTAGACAGGCTCAGAGACCAGCAACACCTCCATCTTACTGACAGAACAGGTAGTCAGGCTCAGAGACCAGCAACACCTCCATCTTACTGACAGAACAGGTAGTCAGGCTCAAAGACCAACACCTCCATCTTACTGACAGAACAGGTAGTCAGGCTCAGAGACCAGCAACACCTCCATCTTACTGACAGAACAGGTAGACAGGCTCAGAGACCAGCAACACCTCCATCTTACTGACAGAACAGGTAGTCAGGCTCAGAGACCAACACCTCCATCTTACTGACAGAACAGGTAGACAGGCTCAGAGACCAGCAAGAAGTGCAGCAACACCTCCATCTTACTGACAGAACAGGTAGACAGGCTCAGAGACCAGCAAGAAGTACAGCAACACCTCCATCTTACTGACAGAACAGGTAGACAGGCTCAGAGACCAGCAAGAAGTACAGCAACACCTCCATCTTACTGACAGAACAGGTAGACAGGCTCAGAGACCAGCAAGAAGTACAGCAACACCTCCATCTTACTGACAGAACAGGTAGACAGGCTCAGAGACCAGCAAGAAGTACAGCAACACCTCCATCTTACTGACAGAACAGGTAGTCAGGCTCAGAGACCAGCAAGAAGTACAGCAACACCTCCATCTTACTGACAGAACAGGTAGACAGGCTCAGAGACCAGCAAGAAGTACAGCAACACCTCCATCTTACTGACAGAACAGGTAGACAGGCTCAGAGACCAGCAAGAAGTACAGCAACACCTCCATCTTACTGACAGAACAGGTAGACAGGCTCAGAGACCAGCAAGAAGTACAGCAACACCTCCATCTTACTGACAGAACAGGTAGACAGGCTCAGAGACCAGCAAGAAGTACAGCAACCTCCATCTTACTGACAGAACAGGTAGTCAGGCTCAGAGACCAGCAAGAAGTACAGCAACACCTCCATCTTACTGACAGAACAGGTAGTCAGGCTCAGAGACCAGCAAGAAGTACAGCAACACCTCCATCTTACTGACAGAACAGGTAGTCAGGCTCAGAGACCAGCAAGAAGTACAGCAACACCTCCATCTTACTGACAGAACAGGTAGTCAGGCTCAGAGACCAGCAAGAAGTACAGCAACATCTCCATCTTACTGACAGAACAGGTAGACAGGCTCAGAGACCAGCAAGAAGTACAGCAACACCTCCATCTTACTGACAGAACAGGTAGACAGGCTCAGAGACCAGCAAGAAGTACAGCAACACCTCCATCTTACTGACAGAACAGGTAGTCAGGCTCAGAGACCAGCAAGAAGTACAGCAACACCTCCATCTTACTGACAGAACAGGTAGACGGGCTCAGAGACCAGCAAGAAGTACAGCAACACCTCCATCTTACTGACAGAACAGGTAGACGGGCTCAGAGACCAGCAAGAAGTACAGCAACACCTCCATCTTACTGACAGAACAGGTAGACAGGCTCAGAGACCAGCAAGAAGTACAGCAACACCTCCATCTTACTGACAGAACAGGTAGACAGGCTCAGAGACCAGCAAGAAGTACAGCAACACCTCCATCTTACTGACAGAACAGGTAGTCAGGCTCAGAGACCAGCAAGAAGTACAGCAACACCTCCATCTTACTGACAGAACAGGTAGTCAGGCTCAGAGACCAGCAAGAAGTACAGCAACACCTCCATCTTACTGACAGAACAGGTAGACAGGCTCAGAGACCAGCAAGAAGTACAGCAACACCTCCATCTTACTGACAGAACAGGTAGACAGGCTCAGAGACCAGCAAGAAGTACAGCAACACCTCCATCTTACTGACAGAACAGGTAGACAGGCTCAGAGACCAGCAAGAAGTACAGCAACACCTCCATCTTACTGACAGAACAGGTAGACAGGCTCAGAGACCAGCAACACCTCCATCTTACTGACAGAACAGGTAGTCAGGCTCAGAGACCAACACCTCCATCTTACTGACAGAACAGGTAGACAGGCTCAGAGACCAGCAAGAAGTACAGCAACACCTCCATCTTACTGACAGAACAGGTAGACAGGCTCAGAGACCAGCAAGAAGTACAGCAACACCTCCATCTTACTGACAGAACAGGTAGACAGGCTCAGAGACCAGCAAGAAGTACAGCAACACCTCCATCTTACTGACAGAACAGGTAGACAGGCTCAGAGACCAGCAAGAAGTACAGCAACACCTCCATCTTACTGACAGAACAGGTAGTCAGGCTCAGAGACCAGCAAGAAGTACAGCAACACCTCCATCTTACTGACAGAACAGGTAGACAGGCTCAGAGACCAGCAAGAAGTACAGCAACACCTCCATCTTACTGACAGAACAGGTAGACAGGCTCAGAGACCAGCAAGAAGTACAGCAACACCTCCATCTTACTGACAGAACAGGTAGACAGGCTCAGAGACCAGCAAGAAGTACAGCAACACCTCCATCTTACTGACAGAACAGGTAGACAGGCTCAGAGACCAGCAAGAAGTACAGCAACACCTCCATCTTACTGACAGAACAGGTAGACAGGCTCAGAGACCAGCTAGAAGTACAGCAACACCTCCATCTTACTGACAGAACAGGTAGACAGGCTCAGAGACCAGCAACACCTCCATCTTACTGACAGAACAGGTAGTCAGGCTCAGAGACCAGCAACACCTCCATCTTACTGACAGAACAGGTAGTCAGGCTCAAAGACCAACACCTCCATCACTGACAGAACAGGAGTCAGGCTCAGAGACCAGCAACACTCCATCTTACTGACAGAACAGGTAGACAGGCTCAGAGACCAGCAACACCTCCATCTTACTGACAGAACAAGTCAGGCTCAGAGACCAACACCTCCATCTTACTGACAGAACAGGTAGACAGGCTCAGAGACCAGCAAGAAGTGCAGCAACACCTCCA
The DNA here is from genome assembly GCF_034236695.1 of Oncorhynchus nerka. Taxonomy (NCBI): domain Eukaryota; kingdom Metazoa; phylum Chordata; class Actinopteri; order Salmoniformes; family Salmonidae; genus Oncorhynchus; species Oncorhynchus nerka. The sequence goes on from NC_088403.1 coordinate 11,130,518, forward strand.
TCTTACTGACAGAACAGGTAGACAGGCTCAGAGAGCAGCAAGAAGTACAGCAACACCTCCATCTTACTGACAGAACAGGTAGACAGGCTCAGAGACCAGCAAGAAGTACAGCAACACCTCCATCTTACTGACAGAACAGGTAGACAGGCTCAGAGACCAGCAAGAAGTACAGCAACACCTCCATCTTACTGACAGAACAGGTAGACAGGCTCAGAGACCAGCAAGAAGTACAGCAACACCTCCATCTTACTGACAGAACAGGTAGACAGGCTCAGAGACCAGCAAGAAGTACAGCAACACCTCCATCTTACTGACAGAACAGGTAGACAGGCTCAGAGACCAGCAAGAAGTACAGCAACACCTCCATCTTACTGACAGAACAGGTAGACGGGCTCAGAGACCAGCAAGAAGTACAGCAACACCTCCATCTTACTGACAGAACAGGTAGACGGGCTCAGAGACCAGCAAGAAGTACAGCAACACCTCCATCTTACTGACAGAACAGGTAGACAGGCTCAGAGACCAGCAAGAAGTACAGCAACACCTCCATCTTACTGACAGAACAGGTAGTCAGGCTCAGAGACCAGCAAGAAGTACAGCAACACCTCCATCTTACTGACAGAACAGGTAGTCAGGCTCAGAGACCAGCAAGAAGTACAGCAACACCTCCATCTTACTGACAGAACAGGTAGTCAGGCTCAGAGACCAGCAAGAAGTACAGCAACACCTCCATCTTACTGACAGAACAGGTAGTCAGGCTCAGAGACCAGCAAGAAGTACAGCAACATCTCCATCTTACTGACAGAACAGGTAGACAGGCTCAGAGACCAGCAAGAAGTACAGCAACACCTCCATCTTACTGACAGAACAGGTAGACAGGCTCAGAGACCAGCAAGAAGTACAGCAACACCTCCATCTTACTGACAGAACAGGTAGACAGGCACAGAGCTCCATCTTACTGACAGCAGGTAGACAGGCTCAGAGACCAACACCTCCATCTTACTGACAGAACAGGTAGACAGGCTCAGAGAACAACACCTCCATCTTACTGACAGAACAGGTAGACAGGCACAGAGACCAACAACACCTCCATCTTACTGACAGAACAGGTAGACAGGCTCAGAGACCAGCAAGAAGTACAGCAACACCTCCATCTTACTGACAGAACAGGTAGTCAGGCTCAGAGACCAGCAAGAGACAGCAACACCTCCATCTTACTGACAGAACAGGTAGACAGGCTCAGAGACCAGCAACACCTCCATCTTACTGACAGAACAGGTAGTCAGGCTCAGAGACCAACACCTCCATCTTACTGACAGAACAGGTAGACAGGCTCAGAGACCAGCAAGAAGTACAGCAACACCTCCATCTTACTGACAGAACAGGTAGACAGGCTCAGAGACCAGCAAGAAGTACAGCAACACCTCCATCTTACTGACAGAACAGGTAGACAGGCTCAGAGACCAGCAAGAAGTACAGCAACACCTCCATCTTACTGACAGAACAGGTAGACAGGCTCAGAGACCAGCAAGAAGACAGCAACACCTCCATCTTACTGACAGAACAGGTAGTCAGGCTCAGAGACCAGCAAGAAGTACAGCAACACCTCCATCTTACTGACAGAACAGGTAGACAGGCTCAGAGACCAGCAACACCTCCATCTTACTGACAGAACAGGTAGTCAGGCTCAAAGACCAACACCTCCATCTTACTGACAGAACAGGTAGACAGGCTCAGAGACCAGCAAGAAGTACAGCAACACCTCCATCTTACTGACAGAACAGGTAGTCAGGCTCAGAGACCAGCAAGAAGTACAGCAACACCTCCATCTTACTGACAGAACAGGTAGTCAGGCTCAGAGACCAGCAAGAAGTACAGCAACACCTCCATCTTACTGACAGAACAGGTAGTCAGGCTCAGAGACCAGCTGAAGAAAGTACAGCAACACCTCCATCTTACTGACAGAACAGGTAGACAGGCTCAGAGACAAGCAAGAAGTACAGCAACACCTCCATCTTACTGACAGAACAGGTAGTCAGGCTCAGAGACCAACACCTCCATCTTACTGACAGAACAGGTAGACAGGCTCAGAGACCAACACCTCCATCTTACTGACAGAACAGGTAGACAGGCTCAGAGACCAGCAAGAAGTACAGCAACACCTCCATCTTACTGACAGAACAGGTAGACAGGCTCAGAGACCAGCAAGAAGTACAGCAACACCTCCATCTTACTGACAGAACAGGTAGACAGGCTCAGAGACCAGCAAGAAGTACAGCAACACCTCCATCTTACTGACAGAACAGGTAGACAGGCTCAGAGACCAGCAAGAAGTACAGCAACACCTCCATCTTACTGACAGAACAGGTAGACAGGCTCAGAGACCAGCAAGAAGTACAGCAACACCTCCATCTTACTGACAGAACAGGTAGACAGGCTCAGAGACCAGCAACACCTCCATCTTACTGACAGAACAGGTAGTCAGGCTCAGAGACCTCCATCTTACTGCAGAACAGGTAGTCAGGCTCAAAGACCAACACCTCCATCTTACTGACAGAACAGGTAGACAGGCTCAGAGACCAGCAAGAAGTACAGCAACACCTCCATCTTACTGACAGAACAGGTAGTCAGGCTCAGAGACCAGCAAGAAGTACAGCAACACCTCCATCTTACTGACAGAACAGGTAGACAGGCTCAGAGACCAGCAACACCTCCATCTTACTGACAGAACAGGTAGTCAGGCTCAGAGACCAACACCTCCATCTTACTGACAGAACAGGTAGACAGGCTCAGAGACCAGCAAGAAGTACAGCAACACCTCCATCTTACTGACAGAACAGGTAGACAGGCTCAGAGACCAGCAAGAAGTACAGCAACACCTCCATCTTACTGACAGAACAGGTAGACAGGCTCAGAGACCAGCAAGAAGTACAGCAACACCTCCATCTTACTGACAGAACAGGTAGACAGGCTCAGAGACCAGCAACACCTCCATCTTACTGACAGAACAGGTAGTCAGGCTCAGAGACCAACACCTCCATCTTACTGACAGAACAGGTAGACAGGCTCAGAGACCAACACCTCCATCTTACTGACAGAACAGGTAGACAGGCTCAGAGAACAACACCTCCATCTTACTGACAGAACAGGTAGACAGGCACAGAGACCAACAACACCTCCATCTTACTGACAGAACAGGTAGACAGGCTCAGAGACCAGCAAGAAGTACAGCAACACCTCCATCTTACTGACAGAACAGGTAGTCAGGCTCAGAGACCAGCAAGAAGTACAGCAACACCTCCATCTTACTGACAGAACAGGTAGACAGGCTCAGAGACCAGCAACACCTCCATCTTACTGACAGAACAGGTAGTCAGGCTCAGAGACCAACACCTCCATCTTACTGACAGAACAGGTAGACAGGCTCAGAGACCAGCAAGAAGTACAGCAACACCTCCATCTTACTGACAGAACAGGTAGACAGGCTCAGAGACCAGCAAGAAGTACAGCAACACCTCCATCTTACTGACAGAACAGGTAGACAGGCTCAGAGACCAGCAAGAAGTACAGCAACACCTCCATCTTACTGACAGAACAGGTAGTCAGGCTCAGAGACCAGCAAGAAGTACAGCAACACCTCCATCTTACTGACAGAACAGGTAGTCAGGCTCAGAGACCAGCAAGAAGTACAGCAACACCTCCATCTTACTGACAGAACAGGTAGACAGGCTCAGAGACCAGCAACACCTCCATCTTACTGACAGAACAGGTAGTCAGGCTCAAAGACCAACACCTCCATCTTACTGACAGAACAGGTAGACAGGCTCAGAGACCAGCAAGAAGTACAGCAACACCTCCATCTTACTGACAGAACAGGTAGTCAGGTTCAGAGACCAGCAAGAAGTACAGCAACACCTCCATCTTACTGACAGAACAGGTAGTCAGGCTCAGAGACCACAGCAACACCTCCATCTTACTGACAGAACAGGTAGTCAGGCTCAGAGACCAACACCTCCATCTTACTGACAGAACAGGTAGACAGGCTCAGAGACCAGCAAGAAGTACAGCAACACCTCCATCTTACTGACAGAACAGGTAGACAGGCTCAGAGACAAGCAAGAAGTACAGCAACACCTCCATCTTACTGACAGAACAGGTAGTCAGGCTCAGAGACCAACACCTCCATCTTACTGACAGAACAAGAAGGTACAGCAACACCTCCATCTTACTGACAGAACAGGTAGACAGGCTCAGAGACCAGCAAGAAGTACAGCAACACCTCCATCTTACTGACAGAACAGGTAGACAGGCTCAGAGACCAGCAAGAAGTACAGCAACACCTCCATCTTACTGACAGAACAGGTAGACAGGCTCAGAGACCAGCAAGAAGTACAGCAACACCTCCATCTTACTGACAGAACAGGTAGACAGGCTCAGAGACCAGCAAGAAGTACAGCAACACCTCCATCTTACTGACAGAACAGGTAGACAGGCTCAGAGACCAGCAAGAAGTACAGCAACACCTCCATCTTACTGACAGAACAAGTAGACAGGCTCAGAGACCAGCAACACCTCCATCTTACTGACAGAACAGGTAGTCAGGCTCAGAGACCAGCAACACCTCCATCTTACTGACAGAACAGGTAGTCAGGCTCAAAGACCAACACCTCCATCTTACTGACAGAACAGGTAGACAGGCTCAGAGACCAGCAAGAAGTACAGCAACACCTCCATCTTACTGACAGAACAGGTAGTCAGGCTCAGAGACCAGCAAGAAGTACAGCAACACCTCCATCTTACTGACAGAACAGGTAGACAGGCTCAGAGACCAGCAACACCTCCATCTTACTGACAGAACAGGTAGTCACAGACCAACACCTCCATCTTACTGACAGAACAGGTAGACAGGCTCAGAGACCAGCAAGAAGTACAGCAACACCTCCATCTTACTGACAGAACAGGTAGACAGGCTCAGAGACCAGCAAGAAGTACAGCAACACCTCCATCTTACTGACAGAACAGGTAGACAGGCTCAGAGACCAGCAAGAAGTACAGCAACACCTCCATCTTACTGACAGAACAGGTAGACAGGCTCAGAGACCAGCAACACCTCCATCTTACTGACAGAACAGGTAGTCAGGCTCAGAGACCAACACCTCCATCTTACTGACAGAACAGGTAGACAGGCTCAGAGACCAGCAAGAAGTACAACAACACCTCCATCTTACTGACAGAACAGGTAGACAGGCTCAGAGACCAGCAAGAAGTACAGCAACACCTCCATCTTACTGACAGAACAGGTAGACAGGCTCAGAGACCAGCAAGAAGTACAGCAACACCTCCATCTTACTGACAGAACAGGTAGACAGGCTCAGAGACCAGCAAGAAGTACAGCAACACCTCCATCTTACTGACAGAACAGGTAGACAGGCTCAGAGACCAGCAAGAAGTACAGCAACACCTCCATCTTACTGACAGAACAGGTAGACAGGCTCAGAGACCAGCAAGAAGTACAGCAACACCTCCATCTTACTGACAGAACAGGTAGACAGGCTCAGAGACCAGCTAGAAGTACAGCAACACCTCCATCTTACTGACAGAACAAGTAGACAGGCTCAGAGACCAGCAACACCTCCATCTTACTGACAGAACAGGTAGTCAGGCTCAGAGACCAGCAACACCTCCATCTTACTGACAGAACAGGTAGTCAGGCTCAAAGACCAACACCTCCATCTTTGACTGAACAGAACAGGCTCAGAGACCAGCAAGAAGTACAGCAACACCTCCATCTTACTGACAGAACAGGTAGTCAGGCTCAGAGACCAGCAAGAAGACAGCAACACCTCCATCTTACTGACAGAACAGGTAGTCAGGCTCAGAGACCAGCAAGAAGTACAGCAACACCTCCATCTTACTGACAGAACAGGTAGACAGGCTCAGAGACCAGCAACACCTCCATCTTACTGACAGAACAGGTAGTCAGGCTCAGAGACCAACACCTCCATCTTACTGACAGAACAGGTAGACAGGCTCAGAGACCAGCAAGAAGTACAGCAACACCTCCATCTTACTGACAGAACAGGTAGACAGGCTCAGAGAGCAGCAAGAAGTACAGCAACACCTCCATCTTACTGACAGAACAGGTAGACAGGCTCAGAGACCAGCAAGAAGTACAGCAACACCTCCATCTTACTGACAGAACAGGTAGACAGGCTCAGAGACCAGCAAGAAGTACAGCAACACCTCCATCTTACTGACAGAACAGGTAGACAGGCTCAGAGACCAGCAAGAAGTACAGCAACACCTCCATCTTACTGACAGAACAGGTAGTCAGGCTCAGAGACCAGCAAGAAGTACAGCAACACCTCCATCTTACTGACAGAACAGGTAGACGGGCTCAGAGACCAGCAAGAAGTACAGCAACACCTCCATCTTACTGACAGAACAGGTAGACGGGCTCAGAGACCAGCAAGAAGTACAGCAACACCTCCATCTTACTGACAGAACAGGTAGACGGGCTCAGAGACCAGCAAGAAGTACAGCAACACCTCCATCTTACTGACAGAACAGGTAGACAGGCTCAGAGACCAGCAAGAAGTACAGCAACACCTCCATCTTACTGACAGAACAGGTAGTCAGGCTCAGAGACCAGCAAGAAGTACAGCAACACCTCCATCTTACTGACAGAACAGGTAGTCAGGCTCAGAGACCAGCAAGAAGTACAGCAACACCTCCATCTTACTGACAGAACAGGTAGTCAGGCTCAGAGACCAGCAAGAAGTACAGCAACACCTCCATCTTACTGACAGAACAGGTAGTCAGGCTCAGAGACCAGCAAGAAGTACAGCAACATCTCCATCTTACTGACAGAACAGGTAGACAGGCTCAGAGACCAGCAAGAAGTACAGCAACACCTCCATCTTACTGACAGAACAGGTAGAGGCTCAGAGACCACAAGACAGCAACACCTCCATCTTACTGACAGAACAGGTAGACAGGCACAGAGACCAACAACACCTCCATCTTACTGACAGAACAGGTAGACAGGCTCAGAGACCAACACCTCCATCTTACTGACAGAACAGGTAGACAGGCTCAGAGAACAACACCTCCATCTTACTGACAGAACAGGTAGACAGGCACAGAGACCAACAACACCTCCATCTTACTGACAGAACAGGTAGACAGGCTCAGAGACCAACAACACCTCCATCTTACTGACAGAACAGGTAGAAAGGCTCAGAGACCAACACCTCCATCTTACTGACAGAACAGCTAGACAGGCTCAGAGACCAGCAACACCTCCATCTTACTGACAGAACAGGTAGACAGGCACCAGAGACCAGCAACACCTCCATCTTACTGACAGAACAGGTAGACAGGCTCAGAGACCAACACCTCCATCTTACTGACAGAACAGGTAGACAGGCTCAGAGACCAGCAACACCTCCATCTTACTGACAGAACAGGTAGACAGGCTCAGAGAACAACACCTCCATCTTACTGACAGAACAGGTAGACAGGCACAGAGACCAACAACACCTCCATCTTACTGACAGAACAGGTAGACAGGCTCAGAGATCAGCAACACCTCCATCTTGCAAGTGACAAAAGGTTCATCTATTTTGAATGTTATTGTTTTTGTGTACCTCTGAGTGATGTTCTATCGTCTCCCAGAGTCATTTCATGTTTTCACGTGTATCTGAGTTATTGGCGTTCAAAGCAGGCCGGTAAAAGTAGCACCGCGACAAAGTCGCTTTCACTACACTGGAAGTTAATAGGAATATGACTTTTAGATCGCGAAAACATGTCAGATTTCAATACTGGCCTATGTTTTAACATGGGAGGATGTCTTCTCTCGAATGAGCCATTGATCATATTTTTGCTATATTTCTACCTTGAGAAATGTGTAATTTAATGCAGGGTCTAGCATATTTGTCTGCCTCTTTATAGTCCAGGTGCATTGCATGGCAGAGATAGAAGATATTATAACGCCCCACCCAGTAGACCGTCGACCAATCGCGTTCACGTTGTCATGCTGCGTAACGCGGTTGCTAAGCTAATCACGCAATCCCTTCTCAAAGTCCATGTAATGGTCGAGAAACGTACCTATTCTTCATGATTCCAAATGTATACGATATTACAGATGGCAAGTTAATTATCTCACATCTGGGAAAATATTTGTAATGTTGTACTTATTGTTGATGAAATTCGTGCTGATTTCGGGGTTTTGAGATAAGCCCAGTAGACTCATTCACTCCTTGAAGGAGAGCGCTCCTTGTCCCAGAATCACCCAGAATGCATCGCATCGACATAGCACAGGCAACGTTTCCCATCTCCTCAAAAGTATATCTGCCGTTGCGAATGTTAGACTCCATCTGTAGATTAAACATGGTGAGATTGTAGGCGAGTTTAACGCTAACGGACTACTTTACATGCTAATATTGTCTTTGGTATTAGTGTGTGTTTGCTTGCTATATAGCCAGCCAGCCCATAGAGAGCATTGCATTGTGGATCTTGTAGTCAACTTGAGCTGCAACAGATTTCCACAACTATTTTCCATGTTGATTTATTTCACCTTTATTTAACCAGGTAGGCTAGTTGAGAACACCTTTATTTAACCAGGTAGGCTAGTTGAGAACACCTTTATTTAACCAGGTAGGCTAGTTGAGAACACCTTTATTTAACCAGGTAGGCTAGTTGAGAACACCTTTATTTAACCAGGTAGGCTAGTTGAGAACACCTTTATTTAACCAGGTAGGCTTGCTTGAGAACACCTTTATTTAACCAGGTAGGCAAGTTGAGAACAAGTTCTCATTTACAATTGCGATCTGGCCAAGATAAAGCAAAGCAGTTCGACACATACAATAACACAGAGTTACACATGGAGTAAAACAAACATACAGTCAATAATACAGTATAAACAAGTCTATATACGATGTGAGAAAATTAGGTGAGATAAGGGAGGTAAAGGCAAAAAAAGGCCATGGTGGCAAAGTAAATACAATATAGCAAGTAAAACACTGGAATGGTAGATTTGCAGTGGAAGAATGTGCAAAGTAGAAATATTATAATGCCAAAATGAAACATTGATTCACAAAAATAGTCTCACATGTTAGTGTTATTTAACACTGTAAATGAAAGGAATGAGTGGTTTGGGGAGGATATTTCCTTTAAGGCTCAACTTCTATTGACTGTTTTCACCAGATTAATCTGTACCTGAAGATGGAGAAGAAACCAAACAAGAAGGAGGATTTGACATTAGTCAACAACGTACTGAAGCTGGCCACCAAGCTGTTGAAGGTACGGCAAGCTCCATCTCTATTTGTTCTCTCTCTCTTTCTCATCTTATCTCCATTATTAATCTCTCCCCCTCCCTCCATCTCTATTTGTTCTCTCTCTCTTTCTCATCTTATCTCCATTATTAATCTCTCCCCCTCCCTCCATCTCTATTTGTTCTCTCTCTTTCTCATCTTATCTCCATTATTAATCTCTCCCCCTTCCTCCATCTCTATTGGTTCTCTCTCTCTTTCTCATTTATCTCCATTATTAATCTCTCCCCTCCCTCCATCTCTATTGGTTCTCTCCTCTCATCTTATCTCCCCCTCCATTTCTCCCCCTCCATCTCCATCTCCATTTCTCTCCCTTTCTCCATCTCTCTCCATTCCCCTCCATCTCTACCCTCCCTCCATTTCTCCCCTCCTCCATCTCTCACCCTCCCTTTCTCCACCCTCACCCTCCATTTCTCCCCCTCCCTCCATCTCCACCCTCCCCCTCCATTTCTCTCCACCCTCCATTTCTCCCCTACTACCTCCTCACCCTCCATTTCTCCCCCTCCCTCCTCCATTTCTCCCCCTGAACCCTCCATCTCCACCCTCACCCTCCATTTCTGCTGTCCTCACGGGGTCCCCAGTGACCTACTGGATGCTTCAACCTCAGGCTAACACGTGGTCTGACGATGAACCCTCTGCTCTACAACATCACCCAGGTGGTCATCCTGTCGAAATGCTTGTGCTTCTAGTTCCGACAATGCAGTGATAACCAACAAGTAATCTAACTAACTAACTGTGTGTGTGTGTGTGTGGTACTAGTACTTATGCACCAGTTTATTTGAAATGAAATGGAGTTGATTTGTTGAGTGTGTAGATCTCAGTATGAAGGAAGAACTTACCACACCTTTCTGTCCTCAGCTCTGGAAGATCAAATCATGACAGTAAGCTGATCAGGTCACAGCTGGCTCTGGAAGATGTGATACATTCTCTCACCACACAGGGGCGCTGTTGTCCTTTCGCTCACGGACTGACTGGGCTTCCCTGTATCTATGGTCTGACGGACAAACAGCCCCATTCTCAGAGTTCATAACGGAGTGCTTACATTTCACTTGTGCAATTCAAGATATATTTATTTTACCCTTTCAGTATTTTTAATTTTTTTTGTTGTTGAAGAAGTTACAAAATGTTATTTTAAGCTATACAGGTTTTGTGTTCTCAGAGGGATGGAATCAAAACACAGCAAGATGACAATTCAGTTAAAAAGGTAAAAGAGTTCCATCCCTTCAGACTAGTAAGGACGATGTGCATTATAATGCAGCTGTTTAGTTTGTTGACTGTGACACACAAACGCAGTCATTTCACTGTGAGACCTGCAACGAGTAGTTGTTTCCGATCATAGACGGACTGTAATAATAATAATAATAATGTGTTTTAAAGCCTACATACACAAACAGGTTGTACTTTCTGGTCAATTCCATGTAGGCTTTTTTGTTGTTGCTTTTGACGACAACAACAGTACACCAAAGTTCAGAATAGATGAACAATGTTTCTGTGTGTTTGGCGTTTCTAATGATAAGCTAAGTGACGGCTGTAGTGGAGAGACAGAGGCAGGATAAAACAACACTCAAATGATTGGTGAGAAAATAGGTGAGGTACTGTACTGGCTAGATGGGAGGTACTGTACTGGCTAGATGGGTGGTACTGTACTGGCTGGATGGGAGGTACTGTACTGGCTAGATGGGTGGTACTGTACTGGCTAGATGGGAGGTACTGTACTGTACTGGCTAGATGGGAGGTACTGTACTGGCTGGATGGGAGGTACTGTACTGGCTGGATGGGAGGTACTGTACTGTACTGGCTGGATGGGAGGTACTGTACTGTACTGGCTAGATGGGAGGTACTGTACTGTACTGGCTAGATGGGCTGTACTGTACTGGCTGGATGGGAGGTACTGTACTGTACTGGCTAGATGGGAGGTACTGTACTGGCTGGATGGGAGGTACTGTACTGTACTGGCTGGATGGGAGGTACTGTACTGTACTGGCTAGATGGGAGATACTGTAGATGTACTGGCTGGCTGGATGGGAGGTACTGTACTGTACTGGCTAGATGGGAGGTACTGTACTGGCTAGATGGGAGATACTGTACTGTACTGGCTAGATGGGAGGTACTGTACTGTACTGGCTAGATGGGAGGTACTATACTGTACTGGCTAGATGGGAGGTACTGTATTGTACTGGCTAGATGGGAGGTACTGTATTGTACTGGCTAGATGGGAGGTACTGTACTGGCTGGATGGGAGGTACTGTACTATACTGGCTAGATGGGAGGTACTGTACTGTATTGGCTAGATGGGAGGTACAGTACTGGCTGGATGGGAGGTACAGTACTGGCTGGATGGGAGGTACTGTACTGGCTAGACGGGAGGTACTGTACTGGCTAGACGGGAGGTACTGTACTGGATTGGCTAGAAGAGGTACTGTACTGACTAGATGGTAGGTACTGTACTGACTAGATGGTAGGTACTGTACTGGCTGGATGGGAGGTACTATACTGGCTAGATGGGATGTACTGTACTGTATTGGCTAGACGGGAGGCATTGTACTGGCTGGATGGGTGGACTGTACTGTATTGGCTAGATGGGATGTACTGTACTGGCTGGATGGGAGGTACTATACTGGCTAGATGGTAGGTACTGTACTGTCTTGATGGGAGGTACTGTACTGGCTAGATGGGAGGTACTGTACTGGCTGGATGGGAGGTACTGTACTGGCTAGATGGGAGGTACTGTACTGGCTAGAAGAAAGGTACTGTACTGGCTAGATGGTAGGTACTGTACTGGTACTGTACTGGCTAGATGGGAGGTACTGTACTGGGTGGATGTACTGTACTGGCTAGATGGGAGGTACTGTACTGGGTGGATGGGAGGTACAGGCTAGATGGGAGGTACTGTATTGGTTAGAAGGGATGTACTGTACTGGGTGGATGGGAGGTACAGTACTGTACTGGGTGGATGGGAATATGTAAACCTAGCCAACATATCTGGGTTAGTATTCTGTATGTCAAATTGAGACCTCCAGGCCCGCTAGCTAAACGGTGTGTGACTGAACATGGTTAACTATGTTACTCGTATAATGATCATTTGGGGGGAGGTGTGTTTGTCCTGGTACACACTTGTACAAGTCTGTAATGGAAATGTGTTTCTTACATACTGAGACCCTGAGGGAGTGGGGTCGCGACCTTTTATGGTGATACCATTCAGTATTGGCTTCTGTACTCCCAACCCTATTTTGTAAACCAGACACAGTGAGGTGTGCAGTCTGGTTGAAATACTGCTATTCAGGCCTGTGAGCCGTCATCACCACCTCGTCAACATGTTGATTTCTCTCAACCCTCCTTCCCTGGTTTACTGTTTTACGTTGCATGGTTTTCTCACAGAGCATTTGAGTTATTTCAGCGGTTCGACTGTATTTCAAGCAATAACTCGTAGCTCAACACACAGCGTGTTTGTGTTATAGTTGGAACAAAGAGGTCCCAGGTCTTAGTCGCTGTTCGCACAGTCGATGTTCGTCGCTACCGTTTGGAATGCCTGAAAATGTGCACTTTAAAGTAGTGTATAGAAACGATGTTACATGTTTCAATGTCACACAAACCATTGTAGTTGTTACTGCTTGGTACTTTTTGGCGCGGCTCAGTCTGGGTGAAGATGACCAAAGTGCTTTTTATTTGCTGGATAAAACTGTATTATTAAAACACAAAATAACTGTTTCGGTTTCATATTATTGGAAATGCTTTAAGAAAACATGGCGTTGCCTCATCTTTTCCTTCGTTGTTGTTGTGAAGATTGTCCCTCGTGTTTTGTGGTTGAGAGAAAAGACACCATTTGCAGTCACTTGAGTCTGAAAAATGTATTTAGAAAATGACTCTGAACCTGTCTGAAATGCCATCCTGATCCCTAGTGCACCAGAGCCCTGGTCAAAAGTAGTGCACTACGTAGGGAATAGGGTGACATTTCCGACGAACCTGTCTGGAATGCCATCCTGATCCCTAGTGCACCAGAGCCCTGGTCAAAAGTAGTGCACTACGTAGGGAATAGGGTGACATTTCCGACGAACCTGTCTGAAATGCCATCCTGATCCCTAGTGCACCAGAGCCCTGGTCAAAAGTAGTGCACTACGTAGGGAATAGGGTGACATTTCCGACACACACTTGTTTTTGCGTTGTGATTCCGTTTTCAAAGGAAGTCTGGATATTTATGTTGAAGAGAAGAAAAACAACGTTTTGTGAGCTGGTCTGTTTCCTCAGTTCTAGGTGTTTATAAGGAAAATAAAAATGGACATTGTTGTGTCACTCACTTTTTCTAGTTTCTTCCTTCGTACATCATATGAGCAAAACAACAGTTTAGATTCCTACATTTCATCATGGCTGTGTACCAATACCTATTCCCTCAGTGCACTACTTTTGACCAGAGCCCTATGGGTCCTGTTCAAAAGAAATAAAGGGAATATGGTGTCATTTAGGATGCAGGTCATAATTCATTCCTTGTAAATCACTTTCTTCACTTAAAACCTATTTCATATACGTTACATTTCTTCAGACATACCAACCCCTTGTAGAGACACTTTTGATCAAAACAAGAGATCGTATCTCTTGATGGGAATCATCATTGAAATAAACTGACAGGTAAATAATGTCTGTCTGGACACACATCAGCCTGAACAGAACCAATGTCTATCTGGACACACATCAGCCTGAACAGAACCAATGTCTGTCTGGACACACATCAACCTGAACAGAACCAATGTCTATCTGGATACACATCAACCTGAACAGGACCAATGTCCATCTGGACACACATCAGCCTGAACAGAACCAATGTCTGTCTGGACACACATCAACCTGAACAGAACCAATGTCTATCTGGACACACATCAGCCTGAACAGAACCAATGTCTATCTGGATACACATCAGCAATCAGCCTGAACAGAACCAATGTCTATCTGGATACACATCAGCAATCAGCCTGAACAGAACCAATGTCTATCTGGACACACATCAGCCTGAACAGAACCAATGTCTATCTGGATACACATCAGCCTGAACAGAACCAATGTCTATCTGGACACACATCAGCCTGAACAGAACCAATGTCTATCTAGACACACATCAGCCTGAACAGAACCAATGTCTATCTGGATACACATCAGCCTGAACAGAACCAATGTCTATCTGGACACACATCAACCTGAACAGAACCAATGTCCATCTGGATACACATCAGCCTGAACAGAACCAATGTCTATCTGGATACACATCAACCTGAACAGAACCAATGTCTATCTGGACACACATCAGCCTGAAAAGGACCACTGGGAACAAAAAGAAAAGAGCTGTAGAAAGTTACTCATCTTAATAAAAGTCTGTATAGAAATTTTACCTTCAGAAAAATCAAGTGTGACACTTGCTATTTAGGCAATGTGACAGTATTCAGACCCCTTGACTTGTTCCACATTTTGTCACATTACAGCCTTATTCTAAAATGTATTTTTTTTATAACAATTCCTCAGCAATCTACACACAATACCCCATAATGACGAAGCAAAACGGGTTTTTTTTGTGCTAATTTATAAAAGTTAAACAACACATTTATTTACATAAGTATTCAGACCCTTTGCGATGAGACTTGAAATTGAGCTCAGGTGCATCCTGTTTCCATTGATCATCCTTGAGATGTTTCTACAACTTGATTGGAGTCCACATGTGGTGAATTCAATTGATTGGACATGATTTGGAAAGGCACATAGCTGTCTATATAAGGTCCCACAGTTGACAGTGCATGTCAGAGCAAAAAACCAAGCTATGAGGTGGTCGGAATTGTCTGTAGAGCTCAGAGACAGGAATGTGTCGATCTGGGGAGGGGTACCAAAAAATGTATGCAGCATTGAAGGTCCCCAAGAGCACAGTGGCCTCCATCATTCTTAAATGGAAGAATTTTGGAACCACCAAGACTCTTCCTAGAGCTGGCCGCCCGTCCAAACTGAACAATCGAGGGAGAAGAGCCTTGGTCAGGGAGGTGACCAAGAACCTGATGGTCACTCTGACAGAGCTCCAGAGTTCCTCTGTAGAGATGGGAGAACTTTCCAGAAGGACAACCATCTCTGCAGCACTCCACCAATCAGACCTTTTATGGTAGAGTGGCCAGATGGAAGCCACTAACTACTCAGTATAAAGACACATGACAGCCCGCTTGGAGTTTGCCAAAAGGACTCAGACCATGAGAAACAAGATTATCTGGTTTGATGAAACCAAGATTGAACTCTTTGGCCTGAATGCCAAGTGTCACGTTGGGGGAAACCTGGCACCATCCCTACAGTGAAACATGGTGGTGGCAGCATCATGCTGTGGGGATGTTTTTCAGCTGCAAGGACAGGGAGACTAGTCAGGATTGAGGGAAAGATGAACAGAGCAAAGTACAGAGAGATCTTTGATGAAAATCTGCTCCATAGCGCTCAGGACCTCAGACTGGGGCGAAAGTTCACCTTCCAACAGGACAACGACCCTAAGCACACAGCCAAGACAACGCAGTAGTGGCTTCGGGACAAGTCTCTGAATTTCCTTGTGTGGCCCAGCCAGAGCCTGGACTTGAACCCAATTGAACATCATGGAATAATCTACAATCCGTGCTTCATCTAGATATGTTAGTGCCACTGAATGAATTTAAAATATTGGGAGACTGTTACGGAGGAGTGTATCTGTTACGGAGGAGTGTATCTGTTACGGAGGAGTGTATCTGTTACGGAGGAGTGTATCTGTTACGGAGGAGGCTGGATCATGTTGTTGTATGTTGTAATTCTGTAATGTATTGATTGTTGCTGACTTCTTGGCCAGCTTTCCCTTGAAAAAGAGACTCTGGGCTTTTCCTGGTTAAATCAAATAAACCATCTCTGGAGAGACCTGACAATAGTTTTTGCAGCAATGCTCCCCAACCTGGCATTGCAGGTCCTCTCAAGCAGAGAAGAATGGGACAAAGTCCCCAAATACAGGTGGACCAAGCTTGTAGCGTCATACCCAAGAAGACTCGATGCTGTAATCGCTGCCAAAGATGCTTCAACAAAGTACAGAGTAAAGGGTCTGAATACTTATGTAAATTTCATTTTTTATTTGTCATAAATTAGCTAACTTTTTTTTTACGGTTTTTGCTTTGTCACTATGGGGGTATTGTGTGTAAATTGATGAGGGAAAAAAAACACAATTTAATACATTTTAGAATAAAGTTGTAACTTAAGAACATTTGGAAAAAGTCAAGGGGTCTGAATACTTTCCGAAGGGTCAGGTGACAATTTGAATCACGCTGTACAGCAGATCTTCAGCACTACGGATTGAATCGCGCTGTACAGCAGATCTTCAGCACTACGGATTGAATCACGCTGTACAGCAGATCTTCAGCACTACGGATTGAATCACGCTGTACAGCAGATCTTCAGCACTACGGATTGAATCACGCTGTACAGCAGATCTTCAGCACTACGGATTGAATCACGCTGTACAGCAGATCTTCAGCACTACGGATTGAATCACGCTGTACAGCAGATCTTCAGCACTACGGATTGAATCAAGCCCAGAATCTTGGAACAGACCAACAAAAATTCTTCATTAAATGTCAAGTTTGAGTTGAGGTTCCGTTTGACATAATCATGAGATCAAATCAGAATGACTTGTCCATCAAATGCTACAATAATTCATGGCAATACATTTCAACATGTCATTGTGTTTAGAAAATCATAAAACCAACTCCATAAATTGTACATGGCTGTGTCATACAAGGTCATTTAGAATACAAACAATCTTACTAAATCATTAGTTGAGAGAAGGTGTTTAACTATTTGGATCGTCGTAAGAAGAGCTAGAAGTGTGAGAGTCTGTGGCTTTGAGGTTCATTTCCTACCTTCAACCATAGAGGTTATGGGTTCAAATCTTGGGTTTGAGTTATTGGTCATTTCAGCAATTCTCAATGTGACAATGACAAAGAAAACAGTTAAGAGGTGTGAAGGAGTCTGGGGCTCTGGTGTAAAGATCTCACCCCATATTTTCAGGGTTGTAGGTTCAAGTCACAGCTCTGGATCAGGTGTGTTGTGGTCATAAACCTCTGAGAAAGTAGACCCTTCATTTTCAAATGGATCTTTTTTTAAACCTACAGGCCTACTTTTCCCACATAACTGCTGCTGTTCACAGGAGGGGAAACCCCCAGCAGTTGTCACAGTCCTCCAGGCATTGTCAGGAATCATACCCTACGACCCCATGCTTATGGGGTGAGAGATCCTTACCACTGAGCCGCCAGATCCCTTCACGTTCCAAAACACATCTCTTTGTGTATTTGACATTAAGATTTGACTCTGGCGCAGCAGGCACTTGCACATCCCGTCCACATGGGGGCGATGTTGAAGCAGAAACAAAGGCCCAGCCACAGATCACTGAGGCAGAAATATCACCCAGGCCTACACAATACCTACTGCTTAAAATGAAGACATGTGAACACTATCTTATCTCCTCTCCCCAGCACTTCCTCTTGAACAAGAGACATGTTGCGAAAGCAATGAACTCATGACCTCTGGTGAACCAGGTGTGGGTCATCCCAGAGAGCTCAGCTAGGTCTGATTGATCTCTCCTCCTTTCCACTGGGCCTTCCACAAGACTTGAAGAGACACCCTCAGACTGTTTCCTTTCACAAGACCTGAAGAGACACCTCTGTTTCAAAGTTGTCAGTCACTGAACATCAACAATACAAACACAAATAAATACAAATAAGTACAGTTTATCCTCAAAATGAAGCACTAGAAGTGAAAATCAAGCTAAATAAATGTTTAATAAAAAGGAATTTACTGTAGAAATATTCCATGAAAAATAGACCCCAGAAAGAGCGGTGTGTTTTTAGAGACGACAGTGTGAGTGGAGTACAGATGGTGTCAGTACGTGTGATAATCCCTTGAGATTCATCAGACCTCTAGGGCTGCAAATCTCCAGACACATTCTCACTAGTCACAGATTTTCCAGAAATCAGTAGTGAATAAGCAGGCAATCACATAGATCATCCAACTGTGATTAGTTACCAGAAAACCCCAAATTACACCACACTCTGTCTACCACTCTCCCTGCTGTAATCAGAGGATGAAGAGTCTGAGCAGCTGTGGAGGGAGAAGTCTATGAAGATGCCATCAAGGTCAGAGTCCATAGAGTCCAGTATCTGATCTACCACTGTCTCCGGGCTGGAGGAACAGCTGGGGATCGACCCCGTCTCTGAACCAGAGTGGACCTGACACAGAACAGAGGGGGACACCGTCGACTCCCCCCCGCCGTGGAGGAAGGGTCCTGGGGAGTGAGAGCCCTGAAAGATGGAGGGCTGGAGGTGGGACCCTAAAGACTCAGACCCCACAGACCCACAGAGATCCAGACTTCCTCCACCACAAACAACCCCTGTCAGGCTGAGCTTCTGCTCCAGGGAGGAGAGGCCCGGCTGGGCCGCGGAGGCCAGGGAGGAAGTGGTGCTGATGTCGTTGATGGCGCCTTCTTCCAGACAGGAAGTCATCTCGCAGACGGAATGGCGGCGGATGCCCATGCTGCTCACGGAGCCTGTCTCCGTATCATACTCCACCACAGGCGTCAACATGGGCACGTTGTAGGACTTGGAGCGCATCACCAGGTTCTTCACGGGGGCGTCGCCTGACTTGGGCCAGCACCGCTGCAGACGCTTCTCTGGAGAGAGGATAGGAGGAGGGGTGAAGAGGGATGAGGATAGGAGGAGGGGTGAGGATAGGAGGAGGGGTGAAGAGGGATGAGGATAGGAGGAGGGGTGATGAGGGATGAGGATAGGAGGGGTGAAGAGGGATGAGGATAGGAGGGGTGAAGAGGGATGAGGATAGGAGGAGGGGTGAGGATA
This sequence comes from Oncorhynchus nerka, assembly GCF_034236695.1. Lineage (NCBI taxonomy): Eukaryota > Metazoa > Chordata > Actinopteri > Salmoniformes > Salmonidae > Oncorhynchus > Oncorhynchus nerka. The sequence continues at coordinate 11,149,725 of NC_088403.1, forward strand.
GGAGGAGGGGTGAGGATAGGAGGAGGGGTGAAGAGGGATGAGGATAGGAGGAGGGGTGAGGATAGGAGGGGTGAAGAGGGGTGAGGATAGGAGGGGTGAAGAGGGATGAGGATAGGAGGGGTGAAGAGGGATGAGGATAGGAGGAGGGTGTGAGGAGGGATGAGGATGAGGATAGGAGGAGGTGAAGAGGGATGAGGAGGGGGAAGAGGGAGGAGGGGTGAAGAGGGATGAGGAGGGGGGTGAAGAGGGATGAGGATAGGAGGAGGGGTGAAGAGGGATGAGGATAGGAGGAGGGATGAGGATAGGAGGGATGAGGATAGGAGGAGGGGTGAGATAGGAGGGGTGAAGAGGGATGAGGATAGGAGGGGGTGAGGATAGGAGGAGGGGTGAGTATAGGAGGAGGGGTGAAGAGGGATGAGGATAGAAGGAGGGGTGAAGAGGGATGAGGATAGGAGGAGGGGTGAAGAGGGATGAGGATAGGAGGAGGGGTGAAGAGGGATGAGGATAGAAGGAGGGGTGAAGAGGGATGAGGATAGGAGGAGGGGTGAAGAGGGATGAGGATAGGAGGAGGGGTGAAGAGGGATGAGGATAGGAGGAGGGGTGAAGAGGGATGAGGATAGAAGGAGGGATGAAGAGGGATGAGGATAGGAGGAGGGGTGAAGAGGGATGAGGATAGGAGGAGGGATGAAGAGGGATGAGGATAGAAGGAGGGGTGAAGAGGGATGAGGATAGAAGGAGGGATGAAGAGGGATGAGGATAGGAGGAGGGGTGAAGAGGGATGAGGATAGGAGGAGGGATGAAGAGGGATGAGGATAGAAGGAGGGGTGAAGAGGGATGAGGATAGGAGGAGGGGTGAAGAGGGATGAGGATATGAAGAGGGATGAGGATAGGAGGAGGGATGAGGATAGGAGTAGGGGTGAAGAGGGATGAGGATATGAGGAGGGGTGAAGAGGGATGAGTGAAGGAGAGAAAGAAGTGGTGGGATGGAGGGAGGGAGAGAGAGAGAGCGAAAGATGGGATGTGAAGAAGTGAAAACGAGACAGACGTTGAGGCCGTCTAGAACAGCTGTGAATGGAGAGTAAAAATCATGCATGATGAAATCTAAATCATTTAGCTGTATGAGTATCAGTCTAACTACCCAGTACGCAGGAGGAGTATTGCATTGAGGATCCGTCGTTGGAGTAGAGGCCGTGGGTTCCCAGGTATGGAGACACCACCTTCTGAACCAAAGCTTCCAGACGCAGGTACTCCTCAGTCACTCCTTTAGACTCATGGACACCCTGGAACACACACATCACAGTTAGTCCTCAGTCACTCCTTTAGACTCATGGACACCCTGGAACACACACCTCACAGTTAGTCCTCAGTCACTCCTTTAGACTCATGGACACCCTGGAACACACACATCACAGTTAGTCCTCAGTCACTCCTTTAGACTCATGGACACCCTGGAACACACACATCACAGTTAGTCCTCAGTCACTGCAACACACACATCCTTTAGACTCATGGACACCCTGGAACACACACACACATCACAGTTAGTCCTCAGTCACTCCTTTAGACTCATGGACACCCTGGAACACACACATCACAGTTAGTCCTCAGTCACTCCTTTAGACTCATGGACACCCTGGAACACACACATCACAGTTAGTCCTCAGTCACTCCTTTAGACTCATGGACACCCTGGAACACACACATCACAGTTAGTCCTCAGTCACTCCTTTAGACTCATGTACACCCGGGAACACACACCTCACAGTTAGTCCTCAGTCACTCCTTTAGACTCATGAACACCCTGGAACACACACACATCACAGTTAGTCCTCAGTCACTCCTTTAGACTCATGGACACCCTGGAACACACACATCACAGTTAGTCCTCAGTCACTCCTTTAAACTCATGGACACCCTGGAAGACACACACACACACAGTGAGACACACATCCCAGTTAGTCCTCAGTCACTCCTTTAGACTCATGGACACCCTGGAACACACACAGTGAGACTCCCACAGGACACCACACCTGCTGTACACTCAAAAATCAGTGCTTATCATTTGTCAACCACCTAAAATAAATCTGTCCTCAAACCATAACCATATTTGAGTCTATTGAAATCTTGGTTTCTGAGGAAACACATTGTCCATTAGAGGCTCTGTGTTTGTTGTTTAGGATAGAACAGAAAGACAGGGGGCAGGGTAAGAGCATGCAGAAAACACTGAGTAAATACTGAGCTGGAGGAAAGTAACTGAGTAACTATATCAGAGGAGAGACCGTAACTAACTAACTAACTAACTGTATATCATAGGACAGTAACTAACTGTTTGTCAGAGGAGAGACAGTAACTAACTGTCTGTCAGAGGAGAGACAGTAACTAACTGTCTGTCAGAGGAGAGACAGTAACTAACTGTATATGGGAGGAGAGACAGTAACTAACTGTATATCAGAGGAGAGACAGTAACTAACTGTATATCAGAGGAGAAACAGTAACTAACTGTCTGTCAGAGGAGAGACAGTAACTAACTGTCTGTCAGAGGAGAGACAGTAACTGTCCCTGTACCGACTATTGACAGTAAAATAACACGTCCACACCATGGAAAGTCCCAGACTGAGTGTTCGCTAATGACACTAAATACCTATTATGGGGAGATCTGGAACTAGTTTGCTTGTTTGGGACTTCATTTACCCAAATCCTTTCCAGAACAACTTCTTTACCGGAACTATTTTGTCATGAAACCTGAAAAGGAACAAAACATTGGTGAAGGGAGACTGTCTTCCGATAATACATTGACTCACTCAACCACAACACAAAACATCTAGCTAACCAGAGTTTGACAACCACCACATCAATGCATTGACTGGAGTAATGACATCAATGCAAAACAAGTAAAAAGGAGAGAAATTGTTCACAGATGAAAGCTGTTACAACAAAGACCAAAACCAATGAGAGAGAGAGAGAGAGAGAGGAGAGACAGAGAGATACAGAGAGAGGAGAGAGAGAAACAGAGAGAGGAAAGAGAGAGAGAAGACAGAGAGAGAGACAGAGAGAGACAGAGGAGAGAGAGAGACAGAGAGGAGAGAGGAGAGAGAGAGAGAGAGCGAAACAGAGAGAGAGAGAGAGAGAGAGAGAGAGAGAGAGGAGAGAGAGGGAGAGGAGAGAGAGAGAGAGAGAGAGAGAGAGAGAGGGAGAGAGAGAGAGGAGACAGAGAGAGAGAGGAGAGAGAGAGAGAGAGAGAGGGGAGAGGAGAGGAGAGAGAGAGAGAGAGAGAGAGACAGAGAAAGAGAGAGAGAGGAGAGGAGAGAGAGAGAGAGGAGAGGAGAGAGAGAGAGAGACAGAGAGAGAGAGGAGAGGAGAGAGAGAGAGAGACAGAGAGAGAGAGGAGAGAGAGATCCATTGCCGTTGGGGTATGGGAACAAAACTTCAACAAAACGTACATTCTTCCCTTGTCAAAACAAACTGATCCTTTGTCTGTGTGCCCTCTGGACGCTTTAATCAGTAGCAGATGTGGACCAGTGAGCAATACAGGCCACTTAGATAGAATGGTGTCTCCAGTGTAAGGTGTCACCCAAGCTGTACCACAGAGTAATGAGAAAGAGGGAGGGGGAAAGGGAGAGAGGAGAGAGAGAGAGAGACAGACAGACAGACAGACAGACAGAGTAGCCCTTCTCTCCTCTCTCCTCTCTTGGTCCTGTTCTCTGGTATCTTGGTCATGTTCTCTGTTCTCTTGGTCCTGTTCTCTCCTCTCTCTTGGTCCTGTTCTCTGTTCTCTCCTCTCTCTTGGTCCTGTTCTCTGTTCTCTCCTCTATCTTGGTCCTGTTCTCTGTTCTCTCCTCTCTCTTGGTCCTGTTCTCTGTTCTCTCCTCTCTCTTGGTCCTGTTCTCTCCTCTCTCCTCTCTTGGTCCTGTTCTCTCCTCTCTCTTGGTCCTGTTCTCTGTCCTCTCCTCTCTCTTGGTCCTGTTCTCTGTTCTCTCCTCTCTCTTGGTCCTGTTCTCTGTTCTCTCCTCTCTCTTGGTCCTGTTCTCTGTTCTCTCCTCTCTCTTGGTCCTGTTCTCTGTCCTCTCCTCTCTCTTGGTCCTGTTCTCTGGTCTCTCCTCTCTCTTGGTCCTGTTCTCTGTCCTCTCCTCTCTCTTGGTCCTGTTCTCTGTTCTCTCCTCTATCTTGGTCCTGTTCTCTGTTCTCTCCTCTCTCTTGGTCCTGTTCTTGGTCCTGTTCTCTGTTCTCTCTTGGTCTTGTTCTCTGTTCTCTCCTCTCTCTTGGTCCTGTTCTCTGTTCTCTCCTCTCTCTTGGTCCTGTTGTATCCTCTCTCTTGGTCCTGTTCTCTGTTCTCTCCTCTCTCTTGGTCCTGTTCTCTGTTCTCTCCTTTCTCTTGGTCCTGTTCTCTGTTCTCTCCTCTCTCTTGGTCCTGTTCTCTGTTCTCTCCTCTCTCTTGGTCCTGTTGTATCCTCTCTCTTGGTCCTGTTCTCTGTTCTCTCCTCTCTCTTGGTCCTGTTCTCTGTTCTCTCCTCTCTCTTGGTCATGTTCTCTGTTCTCTCCTCTCTCTTGGTCCTGTTCTCTCCTCTTCTCTCTTGGTCCTGTTCTCTGTTCTCTCCTCTCTCTTGGTCCTGTTCTCTGGTATCTTGGTCCTGTTCTCTTGGTCCTGTTCTCTCCTCTCTCTTGGTCCTGTTCTCTGTCCTCTCCTCTCTCTTGGTCCTGTTCTCTGTTCTCTCCTCTATCTTGGTCCTGTTCTCTGTTCTCTCCTCTCTCTTTGTCATGTTCTCTGTTCTCTCCTCTCTCTTGGTCCTGTTCTCTGTTCTGTCCTCTCTCTTGGTCCTGTTCTCTGTTCTCTTGGTCCTGTTCTCTGTTCTCTCTCTTGGTCCTGTTCTCTGTTCTCTCCTCTCTCTTGGTCCTGTTCTCTGTTCTGTCCTCTCTCTTGGTCCTGTTCTCTGTTCTCTTGGTCCTGTTCTCTGTTCTCTCCTCTCTCTTTGTCATGTTCTCAGTTCTCTTGGTCCTGTTCTCTGTTCTCTTGGTCCTGTTCTCTCCTCTCTCTTTGTCATGTTCTCTGTTCTCTTGGTCCTGTTCTCTGTCCTCTCCTCTCTCTTGGTCCTGTTCTGTTCTCTTGGTCCTGTTCTATGTTCTCTTGGTCCTGTTCTATGTTCTCTTGGTCCTGTTCTCTCCTCTCTCTTGGTCCTGTTCTATGTTCTCTTGGTCCTGTTCTCTCCTCTCTCTTGGTCCTGTTCTATGTTCTCTTGGTCCTGTTCTCTCCTCTCTCTTGGTCCTGTTCTCTGTTCTCTCCTCTCTCTTGGTCCTGTTCTCTGTTCTCTCCTCTCTCTGTCATGTTCTCAGTTCTCTTGGTCCTGTTCTCTTGGTCCTGTTCTCTCCTCTCTCTTCGTCATGTTCTCTGTTCTCTTGGTCCTGTTCTCTGTCCTCTCCTCTCTCTTGGTCCTGTTCTGTTCTCTTGGTCCTGTTCTATGTTCTCTTGGTCCTGTTCTATGTTCTCTTGGTCCTGTTCTCTCCTCTCTCTTGGTCCTGTTCTATGTTCTCTTGGTCCTGTTCTCTCCTCTCTCTTGGTCCTGTTCTCTGTTCTCTTGGTCCTGTTCTCTGTTCTCTTGGTCCTGTTCTCTGTTCTCTTGGTCCTGTTCTCTGTGTCCTGTTCTCTCCTCTCTCTTGGTCCTGTTCTATGTTCTCTTGGTCCTGTTCTCTCCTCTCTCTTGGTCCTGTTCTCTGTTCTCTTGGTCCTGTTCTCTTGGTCCTGTTCTCTGTTCTCTTGGTCCTGTTCTCTGTTCTCTTGGTCCTGTTCTCTGTTCTCTTGGTCCTGTTCTCTCCTCTCTCTTGGTCCTGTTCTCTGTTCTCTTGGTCCTGTTCTCTGTTCTCTTGGTCCTGTTCTCTGTTCTCTCCTCTCTTGGTCCTGTTCTCTGTTCTCTTGGTCCTGTTCTCTGTTCTCTCCTCTCGCTTTGTCCTGTTCTCTGTTCTCTTGGTCCTGTTCTCTGTTCTCTCCTCTCACTTTGTCCTGTTCTCTGTTCTCTTGGTCCTGTTCTCTGTTCCTGCTTACCACTGAGAGATGATCTGGTCTGGCATCATGCTAACCACTTAGAAATGAGATTATCCAGATAACTGCACATAACTCAGCCCAATATGACAGATGTCTTACTTCGTATGCAGTTACTATTTTATAGTGATGTTGATGTGGAATTATAGAAGATGGTCTGAAGCATGGAGCAAAAAAGTCCCACGTCTCTGCCAGGGAATCCAGTAGCTTCTGACCTGGGGGCAACCAGGAAGTCAAAACAACCAGTAGCTTCTGACCTGGGGACAACCAGGAAGTCAAAACAACCAGTAGCTTCTGACCCGGTGGCAACCAGGAAGTCAAAACAACCAGTAGCTTCTGACCCGGTGGCAACCAGGAAGTCAAAACAACCAATAGCTTCTGACCAGGAGGCAACCAGGAAGTCAAAACAACCAATAGCTTCTGACCAGGAGGCAACCAGGAAGTCAAAACAACCAGTAGCTTCTGATCCGGTGGCAACCAGGAAGTCAAAACAACCAGTAGCTTCTGACCCGGTGGCAACCAGGAAGTCAAAACAACCAATAGCTTCTGACCAGGAGGCAACCAGGAAGTCAAAACAACCAATAGCTTCTGACCAGGAGGCAACCAGGAAGTCAAAACAACCAGTAGCTTCTGACCAGGAGGCAACCAGGAAGTCAAAACAACCAATAGCTTCTGACCAGGAGGCAACCAGGAAGTCAAAACAACCAATAGCTTCTGACCAGGAGGCAACCAGGAAGTCAAAACAACCAATAGCTTCTGACCAGGGGACAACCAGGAAGACCTGGGGGCAACCAGGAAGTCAAAACAACCAGTAGCTTCTGACCTGGGGACAACCAGGAAGTCAAAACAACCAATCCTTAAAAACGTCTACAGCTGCACCACAGAGAGCATCTTGACTGGCTGCATCACTGCTTGGTATGGCAACAGCTTGGCATCCGATCACAAGGCTCTACAGAGGGTAATGCTCCACAGAGGGCAATGCTCTACAGAGGGCAATGCTCCATAGAGGGTAATGCTCCACAGAGGGTAATGCTCCACAGAGGGTAGTGCTCCACAGAGGGTAGTGCTCCACAGAGGGCAATGCTCTACAGAGGGTAATGCTCCACAGAGGGTAATGCTCTACAGATGGTAGATGCTCTATAGAGGGTAATGCTCTACAGATGGTGATGCTCTATAGAGGGTAATGCTCTACAGAGGGTAGTGCTCTACAGAGGGTAAGGCTCTACAGAGGGTAGTGCTCTACAGAGGGTAATGCATACGGCCCAGTACATCACTGAGGCTGAGCTCCCTGCCATCCAGGACGTGTCAGAGGAAGATCCTAACAATGGTCAGACTCCAGCCACCCAAGTCAAACTATTCGCTCTGCTACCGCACGGCAAGTGGTGCCAATGAACCAAGTCTGGAACCAAGTCTGGAACCAACAGGACCCTGAGCAGCTTCTACCTCCAAGCCATAAGACTGATAAATAGTAAACCAAATAGCTACCTGGAATATCGGCATTGACCCTTTTTGCACTATTCAATTCAATTCAATTCTTTTTCAATTCAATAGACTTTATTGACATGGGAAGTTAAATGACATTGTCACAGTGTACATATAACATAAATGGTGGGACCAACAGCAATAATAATAGTAGTGGAAATGGGATTCCCATTAACAGCAACAATATTAATGAGAACAACAACACATTAAAGCAATAGCAGTAGACCAGTCTCAACCTGACTGAGAAGACACATGACCTGGCAGTAGATCAGTCTCAACCTGACTGAGAAGACACTTGACCTGGCAGTAGACCAGTCTCAACCTGACTGAGAAGACACATGACCTGGTAGTAGACCAGTCTCAACCTGACTGAGAAGACACATGACCTGGCAGTAGACCAGTCTCAACCTGACTGAGAAGACACATGACCTGGCAGTAGACCAGTCTCAACCTGACTGAGAAGACACATGACCTGGCAGTAGACCAGTCTCAACCTGACTGAGAAGACACATGACCTGGCAGTAGACCAGTCTCAACCTGACTGAGAAGACACATGACCTGGCAGTAGACCAGTCTCAACCTGACTGAGAAGACACATGACCTGGCAGTAGACCAGTCTCAACCTGACTGAGAAGACACATGACCTGGCAGTAGACCAGTCTCAACCTGACTGAGAAGACACTTGACCTGGCAGTAGACCAGTCTCAACCTGACTGAGAAGACATGACCTGGCAGTAGACCAGTCTCAACCTGACTGAGAAGACACATGACCTGGCAGTAGACCAGTCTCAACCTGACTGAGAAGACACATGACCTGGTAGTAGACCAGTCTCAACCTGACTGAGAAGACACATGACCTTTTAGACCAGTCTCAACCTGACTGAGAAGACACATGACCTGGCAGTAGACCAGTCTCAACATGACTGAGAAGACACATGACCTTAGTAGACCAGTCTCAATGACTTTATAGACCAGTCTCAACCTGACTGAGAAGACACATGTTAAATGAGCAGACACATGACCTGGCAGTAGACCAGTCTCAACCTGACTGAGAAGACACATGACCTGGCAGTAGACCAGTCTCAACCTGACTGAGAAGACACATGACATGGCAGTAGACCAGTCTCAACCTGACTGAGAAGACACATGACCTGGCAGTAGACCAGTCTCAACCTGACTGAGAAAGAGACTATTATGACATGGTATTAGACCAGTCTCAACCTGACTGAGAAGAAATAGCAGTTCTGACAGTAGACCAGTCTCAACCTGACTGAGAAGACACATGACATGGTATACGAAAGCAAAACAACTGAATGGGAAATATTATTGACATTACATTGCTCTTTTGCTGGCAGCCAGGCTGTGGCAGGAGGACACATAGCTGGCTGCCAAAACTGCAAATATTGGCTTTTTATATTTTATAGTTAAATATATTTTATAGTTTCAAATTCTTTGTACTGAATGTTAATTTTGAGAAAGAACTATTATCTTAGATCTGAGTATTTGCCAGTGTAATAGGAAATGCAGTTCTGTCTCTACCTCTCCCCTGGAGCAGAGTGAGCACAGCCTGTCCTCTCTGGGCAGCCAGGTTTGTCTGTGGACTGGTCTCTATAGCCAGACTGTCCTCTCTGGGCAGCCAGGTTTGTCTGTGACGACTGGTCTCTATAGCCAGACTGTCCTCTCTGGGCAGCCAGGTTTGTCTGTGACGACTGGTCTCTATAGCCAGCCTGTCCTCTCTGGGCAGCCAGGTTTGTCTGTGACGACCGGTCTCTATAGCCAGACTGTCCTCTCTGGGCAGTCAGGTTTGTCTGTGAGACCGGTCTCTATAGCCAGCCTGTCCTCTCTGGGCAGTCAGGTTTGTCTGTGAGACCGGTCTCTATAGCCAGACTGTCCTCTCTGGGCAGCAAGGTTTGTCTGTGAAACCGGTCTCTATAGCCAGACTGTCCTCTCTGGGCAGCCAGGTTTGTCTGTGATGATCGGTCTCTATAGCCAGACTGTCCTCTCTGGGCAGCCAGTGACGACTGGTCTCTATAGCCAGACTGTCCTCTCTGGGCAGCCAGGTTTGTCTGTGACGACCGGTCTCTATAGCCAGACTGTCCTCTCTGGGCAGCCAGTGACGACTGGTCTCTATAGCCAGACTGTCCTCTCTGGGCAGCCAGGTTTATCTGTGACGACTGGTCTCTATAGCTAGACTGTGTTCACTGAATCTGTACCTAGTCAATGTTTTCCTTAGTTTTCTATCAGTCACAGTGGTCAGATAGTCTGCCACCATGTTCTGTCTGAAGCATTGAAGTTTACTTTTTTATGGTGTCTTTCCAATAGGTGATGTATTTTTATTTTTGCTTTGTGATGATTTGGTTGGGCCAGATTTTCTGAGTGCTGTCCTGAGGCTCTATGGGGTTGGTTTGGGTTAGTGAACTGAGCCTCAGAACCAGCTGGCTGAGTGCTGTTCTGAGGCTCTATGGGGTTGGTTTGGGTTAGTGAACTGAGCCTCAGAACCAGCTGGCTGAGTGCTGTCCTGAGGCTCTATGGGGTTGGTTTGGGTTAGTGAACTGAGCCTCAGAACCAGCTGGCTGAGTGCTGTCCTGAGGCTCTATGGGGTTGGTTTGGGTTGGTGAACTGAGCCTCAGAACCAGCTGGCTGAGTGCTGTCCTGAGGCTCTATGGGGTTGGTTTGGGTTGGTGAACTGAGCCTCAGAACCAGCTGGCTGAGTGCTGTCCTGAGGCTCTATGGGGTTGGTTTGGGTTGGTGAACTGAGCCTCAGAACCAGCTGGCTGAGTGCTGTCCTGAGGCTCTATGGGGTTGGTTTGGGTTGGTGAACTGAGCCTCAGAACCAGCTGGCTGAGGGGACTCTTCTCTTGTTTCATCTCTTGACACTGTGTGATGGAATGTTTTGGGGTCACTTGTTTTTAGATGGTTGGAAAATGTGATGTCTCTTTTCTCTATTTGAATGAGGAGGGGGCTTTGGTCCAATTCTGCTCTACATGCGTTATTTGGAGTTTTTCTTTGCACTTGCAACACAGTCTGGCAAAACTCTGCATGCAGTATTTCAATTGGATGTTTGTCCCATTTGGTGAATGAATGATTAGATGTTGGACCCCGTTCACTGCCATATAGAGCAACTGGTTCAACAACTGATGAGCTTTTTGTTGTTGCCAGATTTTAATGTTCCTTTTAATGGCATAGAAGGCTCTTCTTGCTTTGTCTCTCAGCTCCTTCACAGCCAGGTGAACGCTTCCTGTGTTGCTGATATTTAGTCCTAGATATGTGTAGGTTTTGGTGGGTTCTAATAGAACTGTGTCCAAATATAATGTCTATTTTTCATCCTGATTTCCAGACCTTTTTTAAAATATCATTATATTCAGTTTTTTTTTTTAGAGCCCAGGTCTGACAGAACCTGTGATTAACAGTCAGAGCCCAGGTCTGACAGAACCTGTGATTAACGATCAGAGCCCAGGTCTGACAGAACCTGTGGTTAACGGTCAGAGCCCAGGTCTGACAGAACCTGTGATTAACGGTCAGAGCCCAGGTCTGACAGAACCTGTGGTTAACGGTCAGAGCCCAGGTCTGACAGAACCTGTGGTTAACGGTCAGAGCCCAGGTCTGACAGAACCTGTGATTAACGGTCAGAGCCCAGGTCTGACAGAACCTGTGATTAACGGTCAGAGCCCAGGTCTGACAGAACCTGTGATTAACGGTCAGAACCTGTGGTTAACGGTCAGAGCCCAGGTCTGACAGAACCTGTGATTAACGGTCAGAACCTGTGGTTAACGGTCAGAGCCCAGGTCTGACAGAACCTGTGATTAACGGTCAGAGCCCAGGTCTGACAGAACCTGTGATTAACAGTCAGAGCCCAGGTCTGACAGAACCTGTGGTTAACAGTCAGAGCCCAGGTCTGACAGAACCTGTGGTTAACGGTCAGAGCCCAGGTCTGACAGAACCTGTGGTTAACGGTCAGAGCCCAGGTCTGACAGAACCTGTGGTTAACGGTCAGAGCCCAGGTCTGACAGAACCTGTGGTTAACGGTCAGAGTCCAGGTCTGACAGAACCTGTGGTTAACGGTCAGAGCCCAGGTCTGACAGAACCTGTGATTAACGGTCAGAGTCCAGGTCTGACAGAACCTGTGATTAACGGTCAGAGTCCAGGTCTGACAGAACCTGTGCAGATGATCTAGGTGCTGCTGTACCTCCTCCTTAGTGGGAGACAGCAGCACCAGGTCATCTGCGTACAGCAGACACTTGATTTCAGTGTTGTGTAGGGTGATACCAGGTGCTGCCGATTCTTCTAATGTTTTTGCCAATTCATTAATGTAGATGTTAAATAGTGTTGGACATATTGGGCTGCCCTGTTTCACTCCACGTCCCTGAGAGAAGATGTCTGTTTGCTTGTTGCCAATTTTAACAGCACATTTGTTTTTAGTGTACACTGATTAAATAACATCATATGTTTTCCCTCCAATACCACTATCTATTAGTTTATTTTTTTAAAAGACCTTTGTGCCAAATTGAATCAAATGTTTTCTTGAAGTCTATAAAAGTAGATTGTGCATTGGTTTACTTGTTGGTCAATTAGAGTGTGAAGGGTGGAAATGTGGTCTGTTGTAATGATCATTTAAAAAAAATACAATCTGGCTTCTGCTCAGGACGTTGTGTTCATCAAGGAAATGGTGTCGTCTGCTATTTATGGTACTGCAGAGAATTTAACTCTTTGGACTCATCACAGGAGCTGCTGCTACTGTTTATGATCTATCCTGTTGCCTAGTCACTTTATCCCTACCTATATCTACCTCAATTACCTCGTACCCCTGCACATCAACTCAGTACTGGTACCCCGTGTATATAGTCAAGTTATTACCTCGTACCCCTGCACATCAACTCAGTACTGGTACCTCGTGTATACAGTCAAGTCATTACCTCGTACCCCTGCACATCAACTCAGTACTGGTACCTCGTGTATACAGTCAAGTCATTACCTCGTACCCCTGCACATCAACTCAGTACTGGTACCTCGTGTATACAGTCAAGTCATTACCTCGTACCCCTGCACATCAACTCAGTACTGGTACCTCGTGTATATAGTCAAGTTATTACCTCGTACCCCAGCACATCAACTCAATACTGGTACCCCGTGTATATAGTCAAGTTATTCCCTCGTACCCCAGCACATCAACTCAGTACTGGTACTCCGTGTATATAGTCAAGTTATTACCTCGTACCCCAGCACATCAACTCAATACTGGTACCCCGTGTATATAGTCAAGTTATTACATCGTACCCCAGCACATCAACTCAGTACTGGTACCCCGTGTATATAGTCAAGTTATTACCTCGTACCCCTGCACATCAACTCAGTACTGGTACCCCGTGTATATAGTCAAGTTATTACCTCGTACCCCTGCACATCAACTCAGTACTGGTACCTCGTGTATATAGTCAAGTTATTACCTCGTACCCCAGCACATCAACTCAATACTGGTACCCCGTGTATATAGTCAAGTTATTACCTCGTACCCCAGCACATCAACTCAATACTGGTACCTCGTGTATATAGTCAAGTCATTACCTCGTACCCCTGCACGTCAACTCAGTACTCATACCTCGTGTATATAGTCAAGTTATTACCTCGTACCCCTGCACGTCAACTCAGTACTCGTACCTCGTGTATATAGTCAAGTCATTACCTCGTACCCCTGCACATCAACTCAGTACTGGTACCTCGTGTATATAGTCAAGTTATTACCTCGTACCCCTGCACATCAACTCAGTACTGGTACCCCGTGTATATAGTCAAGTTATTACCTCGTACCCCTGCACATCAACTCAGTACTGGTACCCCGTGTATATAGTCAAGTCATTACCTCGTACCCCTGCACATTAACTCAGTACTGGTACCCCGTGTATATAGTCAAGTTATTACCTCGCACCCCTGCACATCAACTCAGTACTGGTACCTCGTGTATATAGTCAAGTCATTACCTCGTCCCTGCACGTCAACTCAATACTGGTACCCCGTGTATATAGTCAAGTCATTACCTCGCACCCCTGCACATTAACTCAGTACTGGTACCCCGTGTATATAGTCAAGTTATTACCTCGCACCCCTGCACATCAACTCAGTACTACACCTCGTGTATATAGTCAAGTCATTACCTCGCCCCTGCACATCAACTCAGTACTGGTACCTCGTGTATATAGTCAAGTTATTACCTCGTACCCCTGCACATCAACTCAGTACTGGTACCCCGTGTATATAGTCAAGTTATTACCTCGTACCCCTGCACATCAACTCAGTACTGGTACCCCGTGTATATAGTCAAGTCATTACCTCGTACCCCTGCACGTCAACTCAGTACTCATACCTCGTGTATATAGTCAAGTTATTACCTCGTACCCCTGCACGTCAACTCAGTACTCGTACCTCGTGTATATAGTCAAGTCATTACCTCGTACCCCTGCACATCAACTCAGTACTGGTACCTCGTGTATATAGTCAAGTTATTACCTCGTACCCCTGCACATCAACTCAGTACTGGTACCCCGTGTATATAGTCAAGTTATTACCTCGTACCCCTGCACATCAACTCAGTACTGGTACCCCGTGTATATAGTCAAGTCATTACCTCGTACCCCTGCACATTAACTCAGTACTGGTACCCCGTGTATATAGTCAAGTTATTACCTCGCACCCCAGCACATCAACTCAGTACTGTACCTCGTGTATATAGTCAAGTCATTACCTCGTACCCCTGCACGTCAACTCAATACTGGTACCCCGTGTATATAGTCAAGTCATTACCTCGAAACACCCTGCACATTAACTCAGTACTGGTACCCCGTGTATATAGTCAAGTTATTACCTCGAAACCCCTGCACATCAACTCAGTACTGGCACCTCGTGTATATAGTCAAGTCATTACCTCGTGGCCCCTGCACGTCAACTCAGTACTGGTACCTCGTGTATATAGTCAAGTTATTACCTCGTTCACCCCTGCACATCAACTCAGTACTGGTACCCCGTGTATATAGTCAAGTTATTACCTCGTACCCCTGCACATCAACTCAGTACTGGTACCCCGTGTATATAGTCAAGTCATTACCTCGTACCCCTGCACATTAACTCAGTACTGGTACCCCGTGTATATAGTCAAGTTATTACCTCGTACCCCTGCACATCAACTCAGTACTCGTACCTCGTGTATATAGTCAAGTTATTACCTCGTACCCCAGCACATCAACTCAATACTGGTACCTCGTGTATATAGTCAAGTCATTACCTCGTACCCCTGCACGTCAACTCAGTACTCATACCTCGTGTATATAGTCAAGTTATTACCTCGTACCCCTGCACGTCAACTCAGTACTCGTACCTCGTGTATATAGTCAAGTCATTACCTCGTACCCCTGCACATCAACTCAGTACTGGTACCTCGTGTATATAGTCAAGTTATTACCTCGTACCCCTGCACATCAACTCAGTACTGGTACCCCGTGTATATAGTCAAGTTATTACCTCTGCACCCCTGCACATCAACTCAGTACTGGTACCCCGTGTATATAGTCAAGTCATTACCTCGTACCCCTGCACGTCAACTCAATACTGGTACCCCGTGTATATAGTCAAGTCATTACCTCACCCCTGCACATTAACTCAGTACTGGTACCCCGTGTATATAGTCAAGTTATTACCTCGTACCCCTGCACATCAACTCAGTACTCGTACCTCGTGTATATAGTCAAGTCATTACCTCGTACCCCTGCACGTCAACTCAGTACTGGTACCTTGTGTATATAGTCAAGTTATTACCTCGTACCCTCCCTGCACATTAACTCAGTACTGTACCTCGTGTATATAGTCAAGTCATTGCCTCGTATCCCTGCACGTCAACTCAGTACTGGTACCTCGTGTATATAGTCAAGTTATTACCTAGTACCCCTGCACATTAACTCAGTACTCGTACCTCGTGTATATAGTCAAGTCATTACCTCGTACCCCTGCACGTCAACTCAGTACTGGTACCTCGTGTATATAGTCAAGTTATTACCTCGCACCCCTGCACATTAACTCAGTACTCGTACCTCGTGTATATAGTCAAGTCATTACCTCGTACCCCTGCACGTCAACTCAGTACTGGTACCTCGTGTATATAGTCAAGTTATTACCTCGCACCCCTGCACATCAACTTAGTACTCGCATCCTCGTGTATATAGTCAAGTTATTACCTCGTACCCCTGCACATCAACTTAGTACTCGTACCTCGTGTATACAGTCAAGTTATCGTTACTCATTATCGTTAATCCTTGTGTTATTATCTTTTCTATATGTTTCTCTCTACATTGTTGGGAAGGGCCCGTCAGTAAGCATTTCATTGTTAGTCTACACCTGTTGTTTACCATGTGACAAATAACATTTGATTTGAGTCCTTATGTGTGTGTCTGAGTGCACGCCTCTGTACGTGTTTGACTGTGTGTGTGTGTGTGTGTGTGTATGCCTCTGTACGTGTGTGTGTGTGTGTGTGTGTGTGTGTGTGTGTGTGTGCCTCCCTACCTGCAGTACCAGTAACATCTGTATGATAGAGGGGGGGACACGGGCGCGGGGGCGGGACAAGGCGTCCTCCAGCTTGATATTCAGAGTGATAATGCTCCTGAAGTGAAGCAGGGCCAGCTGCCGCACCGACGGCTCCTTACCCTGGTGGAGATTACGCACAGAGATTACACACAGAGATTACACACAGAGATTACACACAGAGATTACACACAGAGACATGCACACACATAGAAACACATGGAGAGAGAGACACAGAGCGAGACAGACACACACCTACACACAGAGATTACACACAGAGACTACACACACATAGAAACACATGGAGAGAGAGACACATAGAGAGACAGACACACACCTACACACAGAGATTACACACAGAGACATGCACACACATAGAAACGCATGGAGAGAGACACACAGAGAGAGAGAGAGAGAGAGAGAGAGAGAGACACACAGAAACACAGAAACACACAGAGAGAGAGAGAGAGAGAGAGAGAGAGAGAGAGAGAGAGAGAGAGACACACCTACACACAGAGACACAGAGAGAGAAAGAGAGAGAGAGATAGACACACACCTACACACAGAAACAAACACACACAGAGAGAGAGAGAGAGAGAGACACACACACCTACACACAGAGACACAGAGAGAGAGAGAGAGAAGAGAGAGAGAGACACACACACACCATGCTTAGGGCCACTCAACATTCTATTGTATGTTGAAATGCTTTTGGAAAATCTATCAAATTCTCCTAATTTGATTTGGAAAGCTCTGTTGTGTAAGAATGTGCACTGGACTGTTCACAAAATAACTTACTGTTCAAGTGGCTAGTGTATGTTGCTTTTTAGTTGTCTGAGTACAACGGAAACACTACAGGGAGAAGTAACCAGTGCTTGACTTGGGCAGGAGTTCACCGGAGCGGATCACCAGCACCTCACATGTTCTACTGCTGGAGCTGCTGCTACTGAATATAGACAGTACTGACACACACAATGACTAACTGTACCTGTACTGGGTAGAAGATAGCCTCACATGTTCTACTGCTGGAGCTGCTGCAACTAAACATAGACAGTACTGACACACAACATGACTAACTGTACCTGTACTGGGTAGAAGATAGCCTCACATGTTCTACTGCTGGAGCTGCTGCAACTAAACATAGACAGTACTGACACACAACATGACTAACTGTACCTGTACTGGGTAGAAGATAGCCTGAAGCATGGACAGAACATCACAGAAGAAGAAGTCCCACGTCTCTGCCAAGGAGTCCAATAGCTTCTGACCTGGAGACAACCAGGGAGTCAAAATAACCAATCAGAAAGTAGCAATGGTGCTAATTAGCATGGACTCAAAAAAAGTGTGAATGTTCTATGTTGTAATTTCTCATGGTTTGTCACAGATACAGATCCTGAAAACCACAAACACCAGCAGAGATGCATCAACACCCCTCTCTCACACATCAACACCCCTCTCTCACACATCAACACCCCTCTCTCACACATCAACACCCCCTCTCTCACACATCAACACCCCTCTCTCACACATCAACACCCCCTCTCTCACATATCAACACCCCCTCTCTCACACATCAACACCCCCTCTCTCACACATCAACACCCCCTCTCTCACACATCAACACCCCCTCTCTCACACATCAACATCAACCCCTCTCTCACACATCAACACCCCCTCTCACACATCAACACCCCTCTCTCACACATCAACACCCCCTCCCTCACACATCAACACCCCTCCCTCACACATCAACACCCCTCTCTCACACATCAACACCCTCCCTCACACATCAACACCCCTCTCTCACACATCAACACCCCCTCCTCACACATCAATACCCCCTCCCTCACACATCAACACCCCTCCCTCACACATCAACACCCCTCCCTCACACATCAACACCCCTCTCTCACACATCAACACCCCCTCTCTCACACATCAATACCCCCTCCCTCACACATCAACACCCTCCCTCACACATCAACACCCCCTCTCTCACACATCAACACCCCCTCCCTCACACATCAACACCCCCTCTCTCACACATCAACACCCCTCCCTCACACATCAACACCCCCTCCCTCACACATCAACACCCCCCCTCTCTCACACATCAACACCCCCTCCCTCACACATCAACACCCCATCTCTCACACATCAACACCCCTCCCTCACACATCAACACCCCTCTCTCACACATCAACACCCCCTCCCTCACACATCAACATCAACACCCCTCCTCACACATCAACACCCCCACCCTCACACATCAACACCCCTCTCTCACACATCAACACCCCCTCCCTCACACATCAACACCCCTCTCTCACACATCAACACCCCTCCCTCACACATCAATACCCCCTCCCTCACACATCAATACCCCTCCCTCACACATCAACACACCCTCTCTCACACAATGAGATCTGAGACCTGCTTGTGGCAGAGGGAATCAGTTAGCTGTTTCTGAGCAGTGCTGCCAAATGGCACAGTGGTGTGGGCCGCTGGGTCACGTTGGCGGGGAGTGGCTGGGTCACGGGGTGGGGACGGCTGGGTCACGGGGGTGGGGACGGCTGGGTCACGGTGGCGGGGACGGCTGGGTCACGGTGGCGGGGACGGCTGGGTCACGGTGGCGGGGACGGCTGGGTCACGGTGGCGGGGACGGCTGGGTCACGGTGGCGGGGACGGCTGGGTCACGGTGGCAGGGAGCGGCTGGGTCACGGGGCGGGGACGGCTGGGTCACGGTGGCGGGGAGCGGCTGGGTCACGGGGCG
Organism: Oncorhynchus nerka; assembly: GCF_034236695.1. Taxonomy (NCBI): domain Eukaryota; kingdom Metazoa; phylum Chordata; class Actinopteri; order Salmoniformes; family Salmonidae; genus Oncorhynchus; species Oncorhynchus nerka. Next base: position 11,168,573 of record NC_088403.1, read on the forward strand.
GGGACGGCTGGGTCACGGTGGCGGGGAGCGGCTGGGTCACGGTGGCGGGGACGGCTGGGTCACGGTGGCGGGACGGCTGGGTCACGGTGGCGGGGACGGCTGGGTCACGGTGGCAGGGAGCGGCTGGGTCACGGCTGGAGCAGAGGGCTACTGGGTTCAAGTCCTTTTGAAAGGGTTCTATTGTAAGAAGCTGACTGACACCAGACGAGGAACCGAAGAGAGGCAGTAAAGGGAGGGAGGAAGGATAGGAGGGTGAGGGACGAGGCCTGGTTCAAAGTCTTCAACAATGTCAAATCTCCCATCTGGTTGTGGTCTGAGGTCTGTGACGTTAGTAACACTTCCTGTCTGGTCGCCATGACAATAGCACTTCGGCAGAAATAAGCTGTGTACTTGATGTCAGGGTCAGGTGGTTTGAGCATCTTCACCACTTGACTATACCTCAACAGAGACGATAATGGGCCACAATAGGCTACATCATGACAAACCAATACTTCAAACAGTACTGTGACAGTACTTCAAACAGTACTGTGACAGTACTTCAAACAATGCTATAACAGTACTTCAAACAGTACTACGACAGTACTTCAAACATCACTTCAAACAGTACTTCAAACAGTTTTTCAACAGTATTTCAAACAGTACTACGACAGTACTTCAAACAGTACTACGACAGTACTTCAAACAGTACTACGACAGTACTTCAAACAGCACCACGACAGTACTTCAAACAGCACTAAGACAGTACTTCAAACAGCACTACAACAGTACTTCAAACAGTACCACGACAGTACTTCAAACAGTACTACGACAGTACTTCAAACAGTACTACGACAGTACTTCAAACAGTACTACGACAGTACTTCAAACAACACTACGACAGTACTTCAAACAGTACTACGACAGTACTTCAAACAGTACTATGACAGTACTTCAAACAGTACCACAACAGTACTTCAAACAGTACCACGACAGTACTTCAAACAGTACTACGACAGTACTTCAAACAGTACTACGACAGTACTTCAAACAGTACTACGACAGTACTTCAAACAACACTACGACAGTACTTCAAACAACACTACGACAGTACTTCAAACAGCACTACGACAGTACTTCAAACAGTACCACGACAGTACTTCAAACAGTACTACGACAGTACTTCAAACAACACTACAACAGTACTTCAAACAGTACTACGACAGTACTTCAAACAACACTACGACAGTACTTCAAACAACACTACGACAGTACTTCAAACAGCACTACGACAGTACTTCAAACAGTAGTATGACAGTACTTCAAGCAGTACTATGACAGTACTTCAAACAGTACTATGACAGTACTTCAAGCAGCACTACGACAGTACTTCAAACAGTACTATGACAATACTTCAAGCAGTACTATGACAGTACTTCAAACAGTACTACAAACAGTACTACGACAGTACTTCAAACAGTACTACGACAGTACTTCAAACAGTACTACGACAGTACTTCAAACAGTACTACGACAGTACTTCAAACAGTACTACGACAGTACTTCAAACAGTACTACGACAGTACTTCAAACAGTACTACATCTTTATTGTATTAGTAAGTAATATGATTCATACCTTCATAGAAACGCATTTTGTCCCTCAGTATCACCATTCCCTTTGTCAGCAGCTGATTCTGCAGAGGAAAGAAAACAAGGATTCACATTCTACGACCAGGACTTTAAAAAATATATATATTAAGAGTAATGTTAGTAATATCAGAGTAATGTTAGTACTATCAGAGTAACGTTAGTACTATCAGAGTAACGTTAATATCAGAGTAACGTTAGTAATATCAGAGTAACGTTAGTAATATCAGAGTAACGTTAGTACTATCAGAGTAACGTTAATATCAGAGTAACGTTAATATCAGAGTAACGTTAGTAATATCAGAGTAACGTTAGTAATATCAGAGTAACGTTAGTACTATCAGAGTAATGTTAATATCAGAGTAATGTTAATATCAGAGTAACGTTAATATCAGAGTAACGTTGGTAATATCAGAGTAACGCTGGTAATATCAGAGTAATGCTGGTAATATCAGAGTAACGCTGGTAATATCAGAGTAACGCTGGTAATATCAGAGTAACGCTGGTAATATCAGAGTAATGTTAGTAATATCAGAGTAATGTTAATAATATCAGAGTAATGTTAGTAATATCAGAGTAATGTTAGTAATATCAGAGTAACGTTAATATCAGAGTAACGCTGGTAATATCAGAGTAACGTTGGTAATATCAGAGTAACGCTGGTAATATCAGAGTAACGCTGGTAATATCAGAGTAACGCTGGTAATATCAGAGTAATGTTAATAATATCAGAGTAATGTTAATAATATCAGAGTAATGTTAATAATATCAGAGTAATGTTAATAATATCAGAGTAATGTTAGTAATATCAGAGTAATGCTGGTAATATCAGAGTAATGCTGGTAATATCAGAGTAATGTTAATATCAGAGTAATGTTAGTAATATCAGAGTAATGTTAGTAATATCAGAGTAATGTTAATAATATCAGAGTAATGTTAATAATATCAGAGTAATGTTAGTAATATCAGAGTAATGCTGGTAATATCAGAGTAATGTTAATATCAGAGTAATGTTAATATCAGAGTAATGTTAGTAATATCAGAGTAATGTTAATATCAGAGTAATGTTAGTAATATCAGAGTAATGCTGGTAATATCAGAGTAATGCTGGTAATATCAGAGTAATGTTAATATCAGAGTAATGTTAGTAATATCAGAGTAATGTTAGTAATATCAGAGTAATGTTAATAATATCAGAGTAATGTTAATAATATCAGAGTAATGTTAGTAATATCAGAGTAATGTTAATATCAGAGTAATGTTAATATCAGAGTAATGTTAATATCAGAGTAACGCTGGTAATATCAGAGTAATATTGGTAATATCAGAGTAATGCCAGTAATATCAGAGTAACGTTAATATCAGAGTAACGCTGGTAATATCAGAGTAATATTGGTAATATCAGAGTAATGCCAGTAATATCAGAGTAATGTTAATAATACAAGAGTAATGTTAGTAACGCCAGAGTAATGTTAGTAACGCCAGAGTAATGTTAGTAACGCCAGAGTAGTGTTAATAATATCAGAGTAACGTTGGTAATATCAGAGTAAGGTTAATATCAGAGTAAGGTTAATATCAGAGTAAGGTTAATATCAGAGTAACGTTAATATCAGAGTAATGCTGGTAATATCAGAGTAATGCTGGTAATATCAGAGTAACGTTAATATCAGAGTAACGTTAATATCAGAGTAATGTTAATATCAGAGTAATGTTAATATCAGAGTAACGTTAATATCAGAGTAATGCTGGTAATATCAGAGTAATGCTGGTAATATCAGAGTAATATCAGAGTAATGTTAATATCAGAGTAATGTTAATATCAGAGTAACGTTAATATCAGAGTAATGTTAATATCAGAGTAACGTTAATATCAGAGTAACGTTAATATCAGAGTAATGCTGGTAATATCAGAGTAATGCTGGTAATATCAGAGTAATGCTGGTAATATCAGAGTAATGTTAATATCAGAGTAAGGTTAATATCAGAGTAACGTTAATATCAGAGTAATGTTAATATCAGAGTAACGTTAATATCAGAGTAATGTTAATATCAGAGTAATGCTGGTAATATCAGAGTAATATCAGAGTAATGTTAATATCAGAGTAATGTTAATATCAGAGTAATGTTAATATCAGAGTAATGTTAATATCAGAGTAATGCTGGTAATATCAGAGTAATATCAGAGTAATGTTAATATCAGAGTAATGCTGGTAATATCAGAGTAATATCAGAGTAATGTTAATATCAGAGTAATATCAGAGTAATGCTGGTAATATCAGAGTAATGTTAATATCAGAGTAACGTTAATATCAGAGTAATGTTAATATCAGAGTAATGCTGGTAATATCAGAGTAATATCAGAGTAATGTTAATATCAGAGTAACGTTAATATCAGAGTAATGCTGGTAATATCAGAGTAATGCTGGTAATATCAGAGTAATGCTGGTAATATCAGAGTAATGTTAATATCAGAGTAATGTTAATATCAGAGTAATGTTAATATCAGAGTAATGTTAGTAATATCAGAGTAAGGTTAATATCAGTGCTGAGGTGCAGAGAGACAGTCTCTTACCTGGAGGTATTCGGTGAAGAAAGAGCCCAGCTCCGTCTTCAGTAGTTGCCTAGAAGAAAACAGCAGTTTAACATTCTGAACTGGGTGGACACACAGAAGTAGAGGCTAGACACACTATGCCACATTGTTCCTGTCTCCTTCTCTTTCAACACTTTCCTCACCCTTCTCACTGCCTCTCTCTCTTTCCTCACCCTTCTCACTGCCTCTCTTCCCTCACCCTTCTCACTGCCTCTCTCTTTCCTCACTGCCTCTCTCTTCCCTCACCCTTCTCACTGCCTCTCTTCCTTCCCTCACCCTTCTCACTGCCTCTCTTCCCTCACCCTTCTCACTGCCTCTCTCTCTTCCCTCACCCTTCTCACTGCCTGCCTCTATTTCCTCACCATTCTCACTGCCTCTCTCTCTTTCCTCACCCTTCTCACTGCCTCTCTCTCTTTCCTCACCCTTCTCACTGCCTCTCTTCCCTCACCCTTCTCACTGCCTCACCCCTCTCTTTCCTCACTGCCTCTCTTCCCTCACCCTTCTCACTGCCTCCCTCTCTTTCCTCACCCTTCTCACTGCCTCCCTCTCTTTCCTCACTGCCTCTCTTCCCTCACCCTTCTCACTGCCTCTCTCTCTTCCCTCACCCTTCTCACTGCCTCTCTCTCTTCCCTCACCCTTCTCACTGCCTCTCTTCCCTCACCCTTCTCACTGCCTCTCTTCTTCCCTCACCCTTCTCACTGCCTCTCTCTTCCTCACCCTTCTCACTGCCTCTCTTCCTCACCCTTCTCACTGCCTCTCTCTCTTCCCTCACCCTTCTCACTGCCTCTCTCTCTTCCCTCACCTTCTCACTGCCTCTCTCTCTTCCTCACCCTTCTCACTGCCTCTCTTCCCTCACCCTTCTCACTGCCTCTTTCCTCACCCTTCTCACTGCCTCTCTTCCCTGACTCTTCTCACTGCCTCTCTTCCCTCACCCTTCTCACTGCCTCTCTTCCCTCACTCTTCTCACTGCCTCTCTTCCCTCACCCTTCTCACTGCCTCTCTTTCCTCACCCTTCTCACTGCCTCTCTTCCCTCACCCTTCTCACTGCCTCTCTCTTCCTCACCCTTCTCACTGCCTCTCTTCCTTCCCTCACCCTTCTCACTGCTCTCTTCCCTCACCCTTCTCACTGCCTTCCTTCCCTCACCCTTCTCACTGCCTCTCTTCCCTCACCCTTCTCACTGCCTCTCTATCTTCCCTCACCCTTCTCACTGCCCTCATGCCACCCATGTCACCCCTCTCACTGCCTTTCTATCTTCCCATGTCACCCCTCTTCTTTCACCCTCATGCCCACATGTCACCCCTCTGTGCCCTTTCCCACCCCTAAGCCCACATGTCACTCCTCTGTGCCCTTTCCCACCCCTAAACCCACATGTCACTCCTCTGTGCCCTTTCCCACCCCTAAGCCCACATGTCACTCCTCTGTGCCCTTTCCCACCCCTAAACCCACATGTCACTCCTCTGTGCCCTTTCCCACCCCTAAACCCACATGTCACTCCTCTGTGCCCTTTCCCACCCCTAAACCCACATGCCACTCCTCTGTGCCCTTTCCCACCCCTAAACCCACATGTCACTCCTCTGTGCCCTTTCCCACCCCTAAGCCCACATGTCACTCCTCTGTGCCCTTTCCCACCCCTAAGCCCTCATGTCACTCCTCTGTGCCCTTTCCCCCCCCTAAACCCACATGGCACTCCTCTGTGCCCTTTCCCACCCCTAAGCCCACATGTCACTCCTCTGTGCCCTTTCCCACCCCTAAGCCCACTCGCTCAGCCCAGTGACAACACCAACACCTTACTTGCTCTATGAACACTGTGTGGTACCTGACTTATTCAAAGTTAGGGAAATGGAGGATGTATTGGTCAAAGCCAAGGCATATCTACACACTGAGTTTACAAAACATTAAGAACATCTGCTCTTTGCATGACAGACTGACCAGGTGAATCCAGGTGAAAGATATGATCCCTTATTGATGTCAGTTGTTAAATCCACTTCAATCAGTGTAGATGGAGGGGAGGAGACAGGTTAAAGAAGGTTTTAAGCCTTGAGACACGGTTTGTGTGTGTCATTCAGAGGGTGAATGGGCAAGACAAAAGGTTTAAGTGCCTTTGAACGGGGTCTGGTAGTAGGTGCCAGGAGCACCGCTTTGTGTCACGCTCCTTCAGTTTCTAGTGACACAGCTGTGGGAAGCATTGGAGTCAACATGAGCCAGCCTCCCTGTGGAACGCTTTCGACACCTTGTAGAGTCCATGCCACAATGAATTGAATGCTGTTCTGAGGGCAAAAGGGGGTGCAATGCAATATTAGGAAAGCGTTCTTAATGTTTTGTCCACTCAGTGTAGATTCCTAAACAGGTCCTCTGGCAGTGGTGGAAAAAGTACCTAATTATCATACTGTAATAAAGGTAAAGATACCTTAATAGAAAATGGCTCAAGTAAAAGTGAAATTCACCCAGTAAAATACTACAGCAGGTAGCCTAGTGGAGCGGCAGGGTAGCCTAGTGGAGCGGCAGGGTAGCCTAGTGGAGCGGCAGGGTAGCCTAGTGGAGCGGCAGGGTAGCCTAGTGGAGCGGCAGGGTAGCCTAGTGGAGCGGCAGGGTAGCAGTGGAGCGGCAGGGTAGCCTAGTGGAGCGGCGGCAGGGTAGCCTAGTGGAGCGGCAGGGTAGCCTAGTGGAGCGGCAGGGTAGCCTAGTGGAGCGGCAGGGTAGCCTAGTGGAGCGGCAGGGTAGCCTAGTGGGGAAGCAGGGTAGCCTAGTGGAGCGGCAGGGTAGCCTAGTGGAGCGGCAGGGTAGCCTAGTGGAGCGGCAGGGTAGCCTAGTGGAGCGGCAGGGTAGCCTAGTGGAGCGGCAGGGTAGCCTAGTGGAGCGGCAGGGTAGCCTAGTGGAGCGGCAGGGTAGCCTAGTGGAGCGGCAGGGTAGCCTAGTGGGGAAGCAGGGTAGCCTAGTGGAGCGGCAGGGTAGCCTAGTGGAGCGGCAGGGTAGCCTAGTGGGCGGCAGGGTAGCCTAGTGGGGAGGCAGGGTAGCCTAGTGGAGCGGCAGGGTAGCCTAGTGGAGCGGCAGGGTAGCCTAGTGGAGGGGCAGGGTAGCCTAGTGGAGCGGCAGGGTAGCCTAGTGGAGCGGCAGGGTAGCCTAGTGGAGCGGCAGGGTAGCCTAGTGGAGCGGCAGGGTAGCCTAGTGGAGCGGCGGGGTAGCCTAGTGGAGCGGCCTAGTGGGGGGTAGCCTAGTGGAGCGGCGGGGGTAGCCTAGTGGGCGGCAGGGTAGCCTAGTGGAGCGGCAGGGTAGCCTAGTGGGCGGCAGGGAGCTAGTGGGGCGGCAGGGTAGCCTAGTGGAGCGGCGGGGTAGCCTAGTGGAGCGGCGGGGTAGCCTAGTGGAGCGGCGGGGTAGCCTAGTGGAGCGGCGGGGTAGCCTAGTGGAGCGGCGGGGTAGCCTAGTGGAGCGGCAGGGTAGCCTAGTGGAGCGGCAGGGTAGCCTAGTGGGAGCGGCAGGTGGGGTAGCCTAGTGGAGCGGCAGGGTAGCCTAGTGGAGCGGCAGGGTAGCCTAGTGGAGCGGCAGGGTAGCCTAGTGGTTAGAGCGTTGGACTAGTAACTGGAAGGTTGCAAGTTCAAACCCCCGAGCTGACAAGGTACAAATCTGTTGTTCTGCCCCTGAACAGGTAGTTATCCCACTGTTCCTAGGCCGTCATTGAAAATAAGAATTTGTTCTTAACTGACTTGCCTGGTTAAATAAAGGTAAAATAAAAAACATGAGTAAAAGTCTACAAGTATTTGTATTTGTTTTTTATCAAAAGTAAATGTATAAATCATTTAAAATCCCTGATATTAAGCAAAGCAGACAGCACCATTATTATTATTTTAAATGTACAGATAGCCAGGTGCAGACTCCAACACTCAGACATCATTTACAGATAGCCAGGTGCAGACTCCAACACTCAGACATCATTTACAGATAGCCAGGTGCAGACTCCAACACTCAGACATCATTTACAGATAGCCAGGTGCAGACTCCAACACTCAGACATCATGTACAGATAGCCAGGGACACACTCCAACACTCAGACATCATGTACAGATAGCCAGGGACACACTCCAACACTCAGACATCATGTACAGATAGCCAGGGACACACTCCAACACTCAGACATCATTTACAGATAGCCAGGTGCAGACTCCAACACTCAGACATCATGTACAGATAGCCAGGGACACACTCCAACACTCAGACATCATTTACAGATAGCCAGGTGCAGACTCCAACACTCAGACATCATGTACAGATAGCCAGGGACACACTCCAACACTCAGACATCATGTACAGATAGCCAGGGACACACTCCAACACTCAGACATCATTTACAGATAGCCAGGGACACACTCCAACACTCAGACATCATGTACAGATAGCCAGGGACACACTCCAACACTCAGACATCATGTACAGATAGCCAGGGACACACTCCAACACTCAGACATCATTTACAGATAGCCAGGTGCAGACTCCAACACTCAGACATCATGTACAGATAGCCAGGGACACACTCCAACATCATGTACAGATAGACAGAGGCACACTCCAACACTCAGACATCATGTACAGATAGCCAGGGACACACTCCAACACTCAGACATCATTTACAGATAGCCAGGGACACACTCCAACACTCAGACATCATGTACAGATAGCCAGGGACACACTCCAACACTCAGACATCATGTACAGATAGCCAGGTGCAGACTCCAACACTCACAGATAGCCAGGGACACACTCCAACGCCAGGGACACACTCCAACACTCAGACATCATTTACAAATGAAGCATGTGTATTTATTGAGTCCACCAGATCAGAGGCAGTAGGGATGAACATGGATGTTCTCTTGATAAGTGTGTGAATTGGACCATTTTCCTGTCCTGCTAAGCAATTCAAAATGTAACGAGTACTTTGGGTGGCAGGGAAAATGTATGGAGTAAAAAGTACATTATTTGCTTTCGGGAATGTAGTGAAGTAAAAGTTGTCATAAATATAAATAGTAAAGTACAGATACCTCAAAAACGACGTAAGTAGTACTCTAAAGTATTTTTACTTAAGTACTTTACACCACTGTCCTGTGGTAGACTGGAGAGTAAGACAGGTACTTCCTTTTTCACATCCCGTAACGAGAAGGTCACAGGGCTCCTCATAACCACACAGGAAATGACCCATCATGTCTGGTACAGCAGCAACTGTATATAATCTGACTGGAAGACAGCATATAGAGTCATGTCCAACAGCCTAGTTATCAGCTGACTGGAAGACATAGAGTCATGTCCAACAGCCTAGTTACTCAGCTGACTGGAAGACAGGGTATAGTCAGTCCAACAGCCTAGTTACTCAGCTGACTGGAAGACAGGGTATAGAGTCATGTCCAACAGCCTAGTTACTCAGCTGACTGGAAGACAGGGTATAGAGTCATGTCCAACAGCCTAGTTACTCAGCTGACTGGAAGACAGGGTATAGAGTCATGTCCAACAGCCTAGTTACTCAGCTGACTGGAAGACAGGGTATAGAGTCATGTCCAACAGCCTAGTTACTCAGCTGACTGGAAGACAGGGTATAGAGTCATGTCCAACAGCCTAGTTACTCAGCTGACTGGAAGACAGGGTATAGAGTCATGTCCAACAGCCTAGTTACTCAGCTGACTGGAAGACAGGGTATAGAGTCATGTCCAACAGCCTAGTTACTCAGCTGACTGGAAGACAGGGTATAGAGTCATGTCCAACAGCCTAGTTACTCAGCTGACTGGAAGACAGGGTATAGAGTCATGTCCAACAGCCTAGTTACTCAGCTGACTGGAAGACAGGGTATAGAGTCATGTCCAACAGCCTAGTTACTCAGCTGACTGGAAGACAGGGTATAGAGTCATGTCCAACAGCCTAGTTACTCAGCTGACTGGAAGACAGCGTATAGAGTCATGTCCAACAGCCTAGTTACTCAGCTGACTGGAAGACAGGTATAGAGTCATGTCCAACAGCCTAGTTACTCAGCTGACTGGAAGACAGGGTATAGAGTCATGTCCAACAGCCTAGTTACTCAGCTGACTGGAAGACAGCGTATAGAGTCATGTCCAACAGCCTAGTTACTCAGCTGACTGGAAGACAGGGTATAGAGTCATGTCCAACAGCCTAGTTACTCAGCTGACTGGAAGACAGGGTATAGAGTCATGTCCAACAGTCCAACAGTCATCCAACAGCCTAGTTACTCAGCTGACTGGACTCAGCTGACTGGAAGACAGGGTATAGAGTCATGTCCAACAGCCTAGTTACTCAGCTGACTGGAAGTCCAACACTAGTTACTCAGCTGACAGTATAGAGTCATGTCCAACAGCCTAGTTACAGCTGACTGGAAGACAGTTACTCAGCTGAGCTGGAAGACAGGGTATAGAGTCATGTCCAACAGCCTAGTTACTCAGCTGACTGGAAGACAGCCTAGTTACTCAGCTGACTGGAAGACAGAGTCATGTCCAACAGCCTAGTTACTCAGCTGACTGGAAGACAGGGTATAGAGTCATGTCCAACAGCCTAGTTACTCAGCTGACTGGAAGACAGCGTATAGAGTCATGTCCAACAGCCTAGTTACTCAGCTGACTGGAAGACAGGGTATAGAGTCATGTCCAACAGCCTAGTTACTCAGCTGACTGGAAGACAGGTATAGAGTCATGTCCAACAGCCTAGTTACTCAGCTGACTGGAAGACAGGGTATAGAGTCATGTCCAACAGCCTAGTTACTCAGCTGACTGGAAGACAGCGTATAGAGTCATGTCCAACAGCCTAGTTACTCAGCTGACTGGAAGACAGGGTATAGAGTCATGTCCAACAGCCTAGTTACTCAGCTGACTGGAAGACAGGGTATAGAGTCATGTCCAACAGCCTAGTTACTCAGCTGACTGGAAGACAGGGTATAGAGTCATGTCCAACAGCCTAGTTACTCAGCTGACTGGAAGACAGGGTATAGAGTCATGTCCAACAGCCTAGTTACTCAGCTGACTGGAAGACAGGGTATAGAGTCATGTCCAACAGCCTAGTTACTCAGCTGACTGGAAGACAGGGTATAGAGTCATGTCCAACAGCCTAGTTACTCAGACTGGAAGACAGCTGACTGGAAGACAGGGTATAGAGTCATGTCCAACAGCCTAGTTACTCAGCTGACTGGAAGGTATAGAGTCATGTCCAACAGCCTAGTTACTAGTGACTGGAAGACAGGGTATAGAGTCATGTCCAACTGTTACTCAGCTGACTGAAGACAGGTATAGAGTCATGTCCAACAGCCTAGTTACTCAGCTGACTGAAGAAGACAGCGTATAGAGTCATGTCCAACAGCCTAGTTACTCAGCTGACTGGAAGACAGGGTATAGAGTCATGTCCAACAGCCTAGTTACTCAGCTGACTGGAAGACAGGGTATAGAGTCATGTCCAACAGCCTAGTTACTCAGCTGACTGGAAGACAGGGTATAGAGTCATGTCCAACAGCCTAGTTACTCAGCTGACTGGAAGACAGGGTATAGAGTCATGTCCAACAGCCTAGTTACTCAGCTGACTGGAAGACAGGTTACTCAGCTGACTATAGAGTCATGTCCAACAGCCTAGTTACTCAGCTGACTGGAAGACAGCGTATAGAGTCATGTCCAACAGCCTAGTTACTCAGCTGACTCAGTCATGTCCAACAGCCTAGTTACTCAGCTGACTGGAAGACAGGGTATAGAGTCATGTCCAACAGCCTAGTTACTCAGCTGACTGGAAGACAGGGTATAGAGTCATGTCCAACAGCCTAGTTACTCAGCTGACTGGAAGACAGGGTATAGAGTCATGTCCAACAGCCTAGTTACTCAGCTGACTGGAAGACAGGGTATAGAGTCATGTCCAACAGCCTAGTTACTCAGCTGACTGGAAGACACTAGAGTCATGTCCAACAGCCTAGTTACTCAGCTGACTGGAAGACAGGGTATAGAGTCATGTCCAACAGCCTAGTTACTCAGCTGACTGGAAGACTGCCTAGTTACTCAGCTGACTGGAAGACAGGGTATAGAGTCATGTCCAACAGCCTAGTTACTCAGCTGACTGTCATGAAGACAGCTGTATAGAGTCATGTCCAACAGCCTAGTTACTCAGCTGACTGGAAGACAGCGTATAGAGTCATGTCCAACAGCCTAGTTACTCAGCTGACTGGAGTCATGTCCAACAGCCTAGTTACTCAGCTGACTATAGAGTCATGTCCAACAGTTACTCAGCTAGTTACTCAGCTGACTGGAAGACAGGGTATAGAGTCAGAGACTTAGTACTTTATTTCCCCGACATTTCAACAGCAGTTGAAATGCAACACATTGAATCAGTTTCTAAACTATAAATCATTGGGATAAATGGCCATGATGACAACGATCTTTGTCAAAGAACCAAGCTGCCCTTTGTTCTACCTGTCAAACAGCAGGCTATGTGTGTTACTGTGTTCGGTCAGGTAGCTCCAGATTCAGGAAATGAGAGAGCTGTGTGTGTTACTGTGTTCGGTCAGGTAGCTCCAGATTCAGGAAATGAGAGAGCTGTGTGTGTTACTGTGTTCGGTCAGGTAGCTCCAGATTCAGGAAATGAGAGAGCTGTGTGTGTTACTGTGTTCGGTCAGGTAGCTCCAGATTCAGGAAATCAGAGAGCTGTGTGTGTTACTGTGTTCGGTCAGGTAGCTCCAGATTCAGGAAATGAGAGAGCTGTGTGTGTTACTGTGTTCGGTCAGGTAGCTCCAGATTCAGGAAATGAGAGAGCTGTGTCCACACCATTACAAGCCTGTCTAAGTACTGTAGCACTGTGGTACGTATCCTGGAAACAGTAGAATGTCTGTTGTTGTTGAGTTGAATCATTTATACTCCAGTAATCGGCAGGGCTGACATGTCCCCAAGCCATCACGTTTGATTAAGTCTGTAGATTGTGGTGTCCAATACAAACACTACATTCAGAAATGTAACACACACACACACACACACACAGCACTCTACAGGATTGGGCCTGATGATAAATAAGCCATGCAATGGAAACAGCCTCATTATGTTGAAGCAGAGAGTCATATGTAATAAGACAATGGTGAATTGACAACATCATGGCATTACAGTCTGAAGTCCAACCATAACCCTGGGCTATGTCTAATGCAAGGAACAACCTCTTACACGCGCATCAGGGTGAATGTAAAGGGTGTGTGTGTGTGTGTGTGTGTGTCTGTTTGCAATGCATGCGTGTGTGCTTACGTGCCTGTCTGACTGTTTTATGCTGTCTGTATGTTTGAACATGTCTATGGGGGGAATGGGGTGGGTAACAGCCCAACTGTCAAGTAACATACTAACATGGTTTGAGGCTCTTTGACAGACAGACAGACAGACAGACAGACAGACAGACAGACAGACAGACAGACAGACAGACAGACAGACAGACAGACAGACAGACAGACAGACAGACAGACAGACAGACAGACAGACAGACAGACAGACAGACAGACAGACAGACAGACAGACAGACAGACAGACAGACAGACAGACAGACAGACAGACAGACAGACAGACAGACAGACAGACAGACAGACAGACAGACAGACAGACAGACAGACAGACAGACAGACAGACAGACAGACAGACAGACAGACAGACAGACAGACAGACAGACAGACAGACAGACAGACAGACAGACAGACAGACAGACAGACAGACAGACAGACAGACAGACAGACAGACAGACAGACAGACAGACAGACAGACAGACAGACAGACAGACAGACAGACAGACAGACAGACAGACAGACAGACAGACAGACAGACAGACAGACAGACAGACAGACAGACAGACAGACAGACAGACAGACAGACAGACAGACAGACAGACAGACAGACAGACAGACAGACAGACAGACAGACAGACAGACAGACAGACAGACAGACAGACAGACAGACAGACAGACAGACAGACAGACAGACAGACAGACAGACAGACAGACAGACAGACAGACAGACAGACAGACAGACAGACAGACAGACAGACAGACAGACAGACAGACAGACAGACAGACAGACAGACAGACAGACAGACAGACAGACAGACAGACAGACAGACAGACAGACAGACAGACAGACAGACAGACAGACAGACAGACAGACAGACAGACAGACAGACAGACAGACAGACAGACAGACAGACAGACAGACAGACAGACAGACAGACAGACAGACAGACAGACAGACAGACAGACAGACAGACAGACAGACAGACAGACAGACAGACAGACAGACAGACAGACAGACAGACAGACAGACAGACAGACAGACAGACAGACAGACAGACAGACAGACAGACAGACAGACAGACAGACAGACAGACAGACAGACAGACAGACAGACAGACAGACAGACAGACAGACAGACAGACAGACAGACAGACAGACAGACAGACAGACAGACAGACAGACAGACAGACAGACAGACAGACAGACAGACAGACAGACAGACAGACAGACAGACAGACAGACAGACAGACAGACAGACAGACAGACAGACAGACAGACAGACAGAGTAGCCCTGCTATGGCCCTCTCACCCCAGACTAGGATGTCAGCCCTAAACTCATCCAAATCTACAGAAAGACTAGGATGTCAGCCCTGGACTCGTCCAGACCCACAGAAAGACTAGGATGTCAGCCCTGGACTCGTCCAGACCCACAGAAAGACTAGGATGTCAGCCCTGGACTCGTCCAGACCTACAGAAAGACTAGGATGTCAGCCCTGGACTCGTCCAGACCTACAGAAAGACTAGGATGTCAGACCCCTGGACTCGTCCAGACCTACAGAAAGACTAGGATGTCAGCCCTGGACTCATCCAGACCTACAGAAAAAAACGGAAGTATCGCATTTACACAAGAATTCAGACCCTTTACTCAGTACTTTGTTGAAGCACCTGTGGCAGCGATTTCAGCCTCAAAACTTCTTGGGTATGACACTTCAAGCTTGGCACACCAGTATTTGGGGAGTTTCTCCCATTCTTCTCTGCAGATCTTCTCAAGCTCTGTCAGGTTGGATGGGGAGCATCGCTGCACAGATATTTTCAGGTCTCTCCAGAGATGTTCGATCGGGTTCAAGTTCGGGTTCTCGCTGGGCCACTCATGGATATTCAGAGACTTGTCCCAAACTCCTGTGTTGTGCTTAGGGTCGTTGTCCTGTTGGAAGGTGAACCTTGGCCCCAGTCTGAGGTCCTTAGCGATCTGGGGCAGGTTTTCATCAAGGATCTCTCTGTACTTTGCTCCGTTCATCTTTCTGTCAATCCTGACTAGTCTCACTGTCCCCTGCAGCTGAAAAACATCCCCACAGCATGATGCTGCCACCACCATGTTTCACTGTAGGGATGGTGCCAGGTTTCCCCCAGACGTGACGCTTGGCATTCAGGGCCAGGAGTTCACTCTTGGTTTCATCAGACCAGAGAATCTTGCTTCGAATGGTCTGAGAGTCATTAGGTGCCTTTTGACAAACTCCAAGTGGGCCTGCCTGTGCCTTCTACTGAGGAGTGGCTTCCGTCTGGCCACTCTACCATAAAGGCCTGATTGGTGTCTTGCAGAGATGGTTGGAGTCCTGCAGAGATGGTTGTCCTTCTGGAAGGTTCTCCCATCTCCACAGAGGAACTCTGGAGCTCATTCAGTGTGACCATCGGGACTTGGTCACCTCCCTGACCAAGGCCCTTCTCCCCCGACTGCTCACTTTGGCAGGGTGGCCAGCTCTAGGAAGTGGGAGAGTATTGGGGGAGAATGATGGAGGCCACTGTGTTCTTGGGGAGCTTCAACGCTGCAGAAATGTTTTGGTACCTTCCCCAGATCTGTGCCTCGACACAATCCTGTCTCTGAGCTCTATGGACAATTCCTTCAACCTCATGGCTTGGTTTTTGCTCTGACATCTGTGAGACCTTTATATAGACAGGTGTGTGCCTTTCCAAATCATGTCCAATCAATTGAATTTACCACAGGTGGACTCCAATCAAGTTGTAGAAACATCTCAAGGAAGATCAATGGCAACAGGATGCACCTGAGCTCAATTTCGAGTCTCATAGCAAAGAGTCTGAATACTTATGTAAATACATTTGGTATCTGTTTTTTATTTATAATAAATTTGTAAACATTTCTACAAACCTGTTTTCTCTTCGTCATTATGGGCTAATGTTTATTTAATCCAGAGAGAGAGAGAGAGAGAGAGAGAGAGAGAGAGAGAGAGAGAGAGGGAGAGAGACAGAGAGAGAGAGAGAGAGAAAAAGAGAGAGAGAGCGAGAGAGAAAGAGAGAGAGGAAGAGAGAAAGAGAGAGAGAGAGAGAGAGAGAGAGGCAGAAACCCCCATTTGCATCAATCCTGCAGTCTTACCAACTTGACTTCTTCAAGCACAGAGTTGTGTGTGAATGTGTCGACATTTTACTCAACGATTCAACCATTAGGAACATGTTCTAAGTGGTTAAAAAACGGCCCACTACATGTCACTGAGTGGCAATTCTACTGAGCACTGAAACACTAGGCAGGTTCTATGAACACCAGCCATTTGTATTTGTGGGTTTGCCTTGTTATTGTGTGCATATGTGGGGAGTGGGTGTATGACTGTTTTTCCATTCCACCCTGGCAACACATTCTCACATTTACACCTTCAACCTCAAAACAGAAGGCAAGTCAATATCAATTTACAGTTAAAACCAGGCAGAATGCTTTGGCCCGTTTAAATGAATCCTCTGAGCCTGATGTACAAAGAGCTGCTCATGCATATATAAAGATAACACTAGCTAGCACCACCACCACCAAGTCAAACCATTTGAAATACGCTATTCAATTTGCTCTTCACAGATCTCCCTTTCTGGTCATTTCTACTGTGTTTACCAGGAAGGTGAAACAGGTGAAACTCTGTCTACTGTGTTGTTTTACTAACAGCAGGGTCATTCTTACAGCTGTGGTTATTAGAGTTGTGAGGAGAGATGAGAAAGTGTGTGACTGGCAGAGGCAGAGAGAGAAACAGAGAGTGAGAAACAAAGAGAGAAACAGAGAGAGAGAAACAGAGAGAGAGAAACAGAGAGAGAAAAACAGAGAGAGAAACGGAGAGAAAAACAGAGAGAGAGAAACAGAGAGAGAAAAACAGAGAGAGAAACAGAGAGAAAGAAACAGAGAGAGAAACAGAGAGAAACAGAGAGAGAAACACAGAGAGAGAAACAGAGAGAGAAATAGAGAGATAAATAGAGAAAGAGAAACAGAGAGAGAGAGAAATAGAGAGAGAGAAACAGAGAGAGAAACACAGAGAGAAACACAGAGAGAAACACAGAGAGAGAGAAACAGAGAGAGAGAAACAGAGAGAGAAAAACAGAGAGAGAAAAACAGAGAGAGAGAAACGGAGAGAGAAACAGAGAGA
>NC_088403.1:11191193-11196193 GCF_034236695.1 Oncorhynchus nerka
GCATCATAACCATGAACTCAATACTGTCTAGTGATGGTGCTGGGGGTTGACACATAATGACATGAAATGAACTAACATTTCCATAACCTAGGCCTCCCGAGTGGCGCAGTGGTCTAAGGCACTGCATCGCAGTGCTGGCTGTGCCACTAGAGATTCTGGGTTTTAACCCAGGCTCTGTCGCAGCCGGGCCGCGACCGGGAGGTCCATGGGTTGACCTGCTAGGGTGTTAGTTCATCTCAGGGTAGGGAAGCCCTGGACTAGTCATGACAGGTTCAGTAATGATTCACCCTTTAACTACATGGGAGATAGCTAAAATAATGAGTCAGACTGAATGTGTGTTGTAAATGTGTTGTAAATGTACTGTAAACGTGCTGTAAACGTGCTGTAAATGTGCTGTAAATGTACTGTCAACGTGCTGTAAATGTACTGTAAATGTACTGTAAACGTGCTGTAAACGTACTGTAAACGTGCTGTAACCGTGCTGTAAACGTGCTGTAAACGTGCTGTAACCGTGCTGTAAATGTACTGTAAATGTACTGTAAACATGCTGTAAACGTACTGTAAAGTGCTGTAAACGTGCTGTAAATGTACTGTAAACGTGCTGTAAACGTGCTGTAAACGTGCTGTAAATGTGCTGTAAATGTACTGTAAAGTGCTGTAAACGTGCTGTAAAGTGCTGTAAACATGCTGTAAACATGCTGTAAACGTGCTGTAAAGTGCTGTAAACGTGCTGTAAACGTGCTGTAAACATGCTGTAAATGTGCTGTAAATGTACTGTAAAGTGCTGTAAACGTGCTGTAAATGTACTGTAAAGTGCTGTAAACATGCTGTAAACGTGCTGTAAATGTACTGTAAATGTACTGTAAAACGTGCTGTAAACGTGCTGTAAACATGCTGTAAACGTGCTGTAAATGTACTGTAAACGTGCTGTAAATGTACTGTAAACGTGCTGTAAATGTACTGTAAACGTGCTGTAAATGTACTGTAAACATGCTGTAAATGTACTGTAAACGTGCTGTAAATGTACTGTAAACATGCTGTAAATGTACTGTAAACGTGCTGTAAATGTACTGTAAACGTGCTGTAAACGTGCTGTAAATGTACTGTAAACGTGCTGTAAATGTACTGTAAACGTGCTGTAAATGTACTGTAAACGTGCTGTAACCGTGCTGTAAATGTACTGTAAACGTGCTGTAAATGTACTGTAAACGTGCTGTAAATGTACTGTAAACGTGCTGTAAATGTACTGTAAATGTGCTGTAAACGTACTGTAAACGTGCTGTAACCGTGCTGTAAACATGCTGTAACCGTGCTGTAAACATGCTGTAACCGTGCTAGTATATCTGACGTGACTAGTAGAAGTCTGGTTAGTTATTCAGAGTTCTCTGCTCAGTTATATAGAGGTCATCACGTAGCACACTGATCCCAGGTCTGCAACAGTCTGTAAGTCACTGAGGAATAAATGACCTTTCTGATTTGGGAAGCGGCTTCATGAGACTAGGAATAGTAATGGCATTAATGCTTATTCAGTGTGACATTCTCAAGGAAATCCCAGAGAGAGATGTGTAGATCCCAGAGGACAGGACAGGGACATAGACAGAGCTGTGTAGATCTCAGAGGACAGGGACAGAGCTGTGTAGATCTCAGAAGACAGGGACAGAGCTGTGTAGATCTCAGAGGACAGGGACAGAGCTGTGTAGATCTCAAGAGGACAGGGACAGAGCTGTGTAGATCTCAGAGGACAGGGACAGAGCTGTGTAGATCTCAGAGGACAGGACAGGGACAGAGACGACCGACTGACAAACAACCACATCTCTGTGGGTTTCACAACAAGGAAGGAGTAAGTTCAGTACCTCCTGTTCACTGACTGACTGACACACACACACACACACACACACACACACACACACACACACACACACACACACACACACACACACACACACACACACACACACAGAGAGACAGACAGAGTCTAGACTACAGTACCTCCTGTTCACTGACTGACACAAAGCAGGGTGACACACACACACACACATACATACATACACACACACAGAGTCTTGACTACAGTACCTGTTCCAGGTGGCGTTAGCCCCAGCTTTTCTCTGCTGTGTCCCTCTCTCCTCCAACGCTGCCTTGTCACTCTTCCCCAGGTCACTGAGGCTGGGGGAACTCATCAACTTCAACCTATGGAGAGTCCTCATGGTCAGAACACAACTCAAGACACAGAGAGAGAGAGAGAGAAAGAGAGAGAGAGAGAGAGAGAGAGAGAGCTCAGTGCTCTCAGGCTCAGACTACAGGAAGAACTACGCTTACAGAGAGAGAGAGAGAGAGAGAGAGAGAGAGAGAGAGGGGGAGAGGAAGAGGAAGAGAGATAAGGCAGGGGGAAGAGAGAGAGAGAAGTTGCACGCAATAGAGAGAGAGAGAGGAGGCGTCACTCCAGCAAGATGCAGTATACCCCCACACTTCTTACATCTCTCTCTCCTCCTCCCTCTCCCTCTCGCTCTCTGCACTGCTCTTCGGGCAGGGAGGCAGTCTGTCTCTGATTGGCAGGGAGGCAGTCTGTCTCTGATTGGCAGGGAGGCAGTCTGTCTCTGATTGGCAGGGAGGCAGTCTGTCTCTGATTGGCAGGGAGGCAGTCTGTCTCTGATTCTGTCTCTGATTGGCAGGGAGGCAGTCAGTCTCTGATTGGCAGGGAGGCAGTCAGTCTCTGATTGGCAGGGAGGCAGTCAGTCTCTGATTGGCAGGGAGGCAGTCAGTCTCTGATTGGCAGGGAGTTGCCGTGTGACCCTGCTGGTTATTATAGTGTTTGTAGACAAACCAACTCCTCTCTCCTGCTGCTGTGCAGTGAATACCCCTCTGTTTCTGTTCCTCTCTCTTTCTCATACATATAGACACACACACACACACACTTCCTCTTTCCAATTAAAATCAGCTCTTTTCACACCACACACACACACACACACACACACACACCCCTATCTATAACAGACACATTAGCTAACTAGAGGGGGCAGGAAACTCTCCTTAACCTTTGTCTGTTCCCCCTCCTCTCAAAGCACCTCTGTGTTAGAGGTCTCCTCCTCTCACTGCCCTGTTCCTCTGTGTTAGAGAGGTCTCCTCCTCTCACTACCCTGTTCCTCTCAGTTAGAGAGGTCTCCTCCTCTCACTACCCTGTTCCTCTGTGTTAGAGAGGTCTCCTCCTCTCACTGCCCTGTTCCTCTGTGTTAGAGAGGTCTCCTCCTCTCACTGCCCTGTTCCTCTGTGTTAGAGAGGTCTCCTCCTCTCACTACCCTGTTCCTCTGTTCCTCTGTGTTAGAGAGGTCTCCTCCTTCACTACCCTGTTCCTCAGTCTCCTCCTCTCACTGCCCTGTTCCTCTGGTTAGAGGTCTCCTCCTCTCACTACTGTTCCCAACTACCCTGTTCCTCTCAGTTAGAGAGGTCTCCTCCTCTCACTACAGGTCTCCTCCTCTCACTAGGAACACTGCCCTGTTCCTCTGTGTTAGAGAGGTCTCCTCCTCTCACTGCCCTGACTGTGTTAGAGAGGTCTCCTCCTCTCACTGACAACTGGCAAGACTTCACAGCCCAGAGTGGGATGACTGTACACTACTGACCAACTACTGAGTGACTGACTGTACACTACTGACCAACTACTGAGTGACTGACTGTACACTACTGACCAACTACTGAGTGACTGACTGTACACTACTGACCAACTACTGAGTGACTGACTGTACACTACTGACCAACTACGGAGTGACTGACTAACACAAGTTGATACTCATACTGTGAATGAACTGGTGTCACGGAGATTTAAAGTCACTCAAAAGCCTACAGTCATAAACCCATCAATGAAAAGACCACACGACTGTAAATCTAACAGGAACAACTCGAACATAATCACTAGAAACAGCACTTACTCCAGTAAATAGATTGGTACATAGTATCCCCACTCCATGATGCAGCATTGATGTAGGACAGAGGTGAAGACAAACTACAGCCATCCAGACAGGACAGGGTTAAGTTTCACACTCCTCCCTCCCCTCCTCCCCCTCTCTATCCCCTCCCTCTCCTCTCACCTCCTTCTCTCTCCCCTCCTCCTCTCACCTCATTCTCTCTCCCCTCCTCCTCTCTATCCCCCCCTCTCCCTCCCCTCCCCTCATTCTCTCCCTCCTCCTCCCCTCCTCTATATCCCCCCTCCTCTCCTCTCACCTCCTTCTCTCTCCCCTCCTCTCTCCCCTCCTCTCTCCCCTCTCTCCCCTCCTCTCTCCCCTCCTCTCTCCCCTCCTCTATATCCCCCCCTCCTTCTCTCTCCCCTCTCCTCCAGACTGCACCAGCCAAACTAAGCCCTGTGAGGGCCAGTGAGTACCAGCTAACGATATACAAAGGATCTATTCAGCCCAGCCTGACGAAAGGGGAAAGTTTTAAAGGTGACAAGCATATTTACTCTCCCTCTGTGTTCAGGAGAAGAGTGTGTGTGTGTGTGTGTGTGTGTGTGTGTGTGTGTGTGTGTGTGTGTGTGTGTGTGTGTGTGTGTGTGTGTGTGTGTGTGTCTGTGTGTCTGTGTGTCTGTTTGCCTGTGGGCTAGATGCTAAGCATGCTGGGAGCTCTTTGAGGGTGCTCAGGGCTTTTTCCATTGGCCCTCCTCTCCTCCTAACCAGGGTCCCGTTCACCAACAGGATATGTTCTCAAACAGGAAATGAAAATGAGTGTCCTTACATAGAAGTACAGGTAGAGGTTGAAGTGTTGCTACAGATGCTTCTCTCACCCTGCACTGTTTATGACAACACTACAAGGCTATTTTTCTCCTATATAACTGACCCCACATCTGTGAAACCTGTAGCATGTGGATACATTATTAACAAAACGTCAGGTAGCCTGCTACCTCCTGTCAAAAAAAGTCTAAATATTATCTCCTGTTTTGTATACGAGAGACGCAACCCATCTGGGCCGGTGTCGCCAGGGCTCAGTTCTCCTCGGACTAGAACAGTCTAGAG
>NC_088403.1:11201193-11361193 GCF_034236695.1 Oncorhynchus nerka
GACGTTAGCTTCTCACTTCATCCTTCTGGTTCAGTAATACCAGCCAGACGTTAGCTTCTCACTTCATCCTTCTGGTTCAGTAATACCAGCCAGAGGTTAGCTTCTCGCTTCATCCTTCTGGTTCAGTAATACCAGCCAGGCGTTCACTTCATCCTTCTGGTTCAGTAATCCCAGCCACGTTAGCTTCACTTCATCCTTCTGGTTCAGTAATACCAGCCAGCCAGACAGCTTCTCACTTCATCCTTCTGGTTCAGTAATACCAGCCAGGCGTTAGCTTCTCACTTCATCCTTCTGGTTCAGTAATCCCAGCCCAGCTTCTCACTTCATCCTTCTGGTTCAGTAATACCAGCCAGGCGTTAGCTTCTCACTTCATCCTTCTGGTTCAGTAATACCAGCCAGACGTTGGCTTCTCACTTCATCCTTCTGGTTCATCCTTCTCATCCTTCTGGTTCAGTACCAGCCAGGCGTTGGCTTCTCACCAGCCAGACGTTGGCTTCTCACTTCATCCTTCTGGTTCAGTAATACCAGCCAGCTTCTCACTTCATCCTTCTGGTTCAGTAATACCAGCCAGGCGTTGGCTTCTCACTTCATCCTTCTGGTTCTAATACCAGCCAGACTGGCTTCTCACTTCATCCTTCTGGTTCAGTAATACCAGCCAGAATACCAGCCAGCGTTCAGCTTCACTTCATCCTTCTGTTCGCTTCTCACTTCATCCTTCTGGTTCAGTAATACCAGCCACTCACGTTGGCTTCTCACTTCATCCTTCTGGTTCAGTAATCCCAGCCAGACGTTGGCTTCTCACTTCATCCTTCTGGTTCAGTAATACCAGCCAGAGCACTTCAACACTTCCTTCACCAGCCACTAGAAGTCTCTGCAGGCAACTAGACACCTGACTGACATGTCTATTAGCGACTATGTACCAATTGTGCACTCGTGAGTCAGTGTTTGTTTGTTTGGGTGGGTGGGTGGATGTTTGTTTGTTTGGGCGGGTGGGTGGGTGTCTGTCTGTTTGGGTGGGTGGGTGGGTGGGTGTCTGTCTGTTTGGGTGGGTGGGTGGGTGTCTGTCTGTTTGGGCGGGTGGGTGGGTGTCTGTCTGTTTGGGGGTGGGTGGGTGGGTGTCTGTCTGTTTGGGTGGGTGGGTGGGTGTCTGTCTGTTTGGGTGGGTGGGTGGGTGTCTGTCTGTTTGGGTGGGTGGGTGGGTGTCTGTCTGTTTGTTTGGGCGGGTGGGTGGGTGTCTGTCTGTTTGGGTGGGTGGGTGGGTGGGTGTCTGTCTGTTTGGGTGGGTGGGTGTCTGTCTGTCTGTCTGTTTGGGTGGGTGGGTGGGTGTCTGTCTGTTTGGGTGGGTGGGTGTCTGTCTGTTTGTTTGGGTGGGAGTGGGTGGGTGTCTGTCTGTTTGGGTGGGTGGGTGGGTGTCTGTCTGTTTGGGTGGGTGGGTGTCTGTGTTTGTTTGGGCGGGTGGGTGGGTGGGTGTCTGTCTGTTTGGGTGGGTGGGTGGGTGTCTGTCTGTTTGGGTGGGTGGGTGTCTGTCTGTTTGGGTGGGTGGGTGGGTGTCTGTCTGTTTGGGTGGGTGGGTGGGTGTCTGTTTGTTTGGGCGGGTGGGTGTCTGTCTGTTTGTTTGGGTGTCTGTCTGTTTGGGTGGGTGGGTGTCTGTCTGTTTGGGTGGGTGGGTGTCTGTCTGTTTGGGTGGGTGGGTGTCTGTCTGTTTGTTTGGGCGGGTGGGTGGGTGTCTGTCTGTTTGGGTGGGTGGGTGGGTGGGTGTCTGTCTGTTTGTTTGGTTTGGGTGGGTGGGTGTCTGTCTGTTTGTTTGGGCGGGTGGGTGGGTGTCTGTCTGTTTGGGTGGGTGGGTGTCTGTCTGTTTGGGTGGGTGGGTGGGTGTCTGTCTGTTTGTTTGGGCGGGTGGGTGGGTGTCTGTCTGTTTGGGTGGGTGGGTGGGTGGGTGTCTGTCTGTTTGGGTGGGTGGGTGTCTGTCTGTTTGGGTGGGTGGGTGTCTGTCTGTTTGTTTGGGCGGGTGGGTGGGTGTCTGTCTGTTTGGGTGGGTGGGTGGGTGTCTGTCTGTTTGGGTGGGTGGGTGTCTGTCTGTTTGGGTGGGTGGGTGTCTGTCTGTTTGTTTGGGCGGGTGGGTGGGTGGGTGTCTGTCTGTTTGGGTGGGTGGCTGTAGACACGGAGGTAGTCACTGGACAGTTTTAAAATTGCCGCAAACACACTGTCAGCAGCCTCTAGTTGCCTAGTTGAGCCGACTGGACGCTTCGGTAGTTCAGTTCACGTCTCAGTCCTGTGGAGGGCGGAGTTAGCCGTTTGACTCTGGGGAACCAATCAGGAGGAGGCAGGAGAACGTAACGAACAAAGCACTGTTTATGATTCCTCTCGTTCTCAAAGAGGCCGGCGCGATGACAACTCAGTCCGATCAACAATAGAAGCGCTGGGAGCAATATTTACATGTTGACCTGTAATGGATTTTTTCTTTATTATGAACAAAATATATAGTTTTTCAATAAAAAAATCTCATTAGAATAAATTCCAGAGATCCGGACCTCAGTGTCCTCATATGTAGTTACGACACTGACCCCACCCTCCCCTACTGGAACACTGGTGAATCTAAATGGTCTGTGTCTGTCTGTGTGTGTGTCTGTGTCTGTGTGTGTGTCTGTGTCTGTGTGTGTGTCTGTGTGTCTGTGTCTGTGTGTCTGTGTCTGTGTCTGTGTGTCTGTGTCTGTGCGTGTGTCTGTCTGTGTCTGTGCGTGTGTGTCTGTGCGTGTGTCTGTCTGTGTCTGTGCGTGTGTCTGTCTGTGTCTGT
Source organism: Oncorhynchus nerka (assembly GCF_034236695.1). Taxonomy (NCBI): domain Eukaryota; kingdom Metazoa; phylum Chordata; class Actinopteri; order Salmoniformes; family Salmonidae; genus Oncorhynchus; species Oncorhynchus nerka. Next base: position 11,203,988 of record NC_088403.1, read on the forward strand.
GCGTGTGTGTCTGTGCGTGTGTCTGTCTGTGTCTGTGCGTGTGTGTCTGTGTGTCTGTGTGTCTGTGTCTGTGTGTCTGTCTGTCTGTCTGTCTGTGTGTGTGTGTGTGTGTGTGTGTGTGTGTGTGTGTGTCTGTGTGTGTGTGTGTGTGTGTCTGTGTGTGTGTCTGTGTGTGTCTGTGTGTGTGTCTTTGTCTGTGTGTGTGTGTCTTTGTCTGTGTGTGTGTGTGTGTGTGTGTGTGTGTGTGTGTGTGTGTGTGTGTGTGTGTGTGTGTGTGTGTGTGTGTGTGTGTGTGTGTGTCTGTGTGTGTGTCTTGTGTGTGTGTGTGTCTTTGTGTGTGTGTGTGTGTGTGTGTGTCTTTGTCTGTGTGTGTGTGTCTTTGTCTGTGTGTGTGTGTGTGTGTCTTTGTCTGTGTGTGTGTGTCTTTGTCTGTGTGTGTGTGTGTGTGTCTTTGTCTGTGTGTGTGTGTGTGTGTGTGTGTGTGTGTGTGTGTGTGTGCACGGAGAGAGGGGCAGTGACTTGTGGTCTCTCACCTCCTAAAGGAATGGGTGCGTTCTTCCATCCGGGGTGAGGGGTCAAAGGTGAGGGGTGGGGGTCAGAGACTGAACTTGACCTAGGGACCGGTGTCCAGCCAGCATCTTTCACAAACAACAAGAAAGCACACCAGTCACAGTTCAGAACATCTAGGACTCAACGTGGATATAACCTGTTTTAACACGGACATTTTACATCATTACATTTAAGTCATTTAGCAGACGCTCTTATCCAGAGCGACTTACAAATTGGTGCATTCATCTTATGACATCCAGTGGAACAGTAGTGCATCTAAATCTTTTAAGGGGGGTGAGAGGGATTACTCTATCCTATCCTAGGTATTCCTTAAAGAGGTGGGGTTTCAGGTGTCTCCGGAAGGTGGTGATTGACTCCGCTGTCCTGGCGTCGTGAGGGAGTTTGTTCCACCATTGGGGGGCCAGAGCAGCGAACAGTTTTGACTGGGCTGAGCGGGAACTGTACTTCCTCAGTGGTAGGGAGGCGAGCAGGCCAGAGGTGGATGAACGCAGTGCCCTTGTTTGGGTGTAGGGCCTGATCAGAGCCTGGAGGTACTGAGGTGCCGTTCCCCTCACAGCTCCGTAGGCAAGCACCATGGTCTTGTAGCGGATGCGAGCTTCAACTGGAAGCCAGTGGAGAGAGCGGAGGAGCGGGGTGACGTGAGAGAACTTGGGAAGGTTGAACACCAGACTCTGGATGAGTTGTAGGGGTTTAATGGCACAGGCAGGGAGCCCAGCCAACAGCAAGTTGCAGTAATCCAGACGGGAGATGACAAGTGCCTGGATTAGGACCTGCGCCGCTTCCTGTGTGAGGCAGGGTCGTACTCTGCGGATGTTGTAGAGCATGAACCTACAGGAACGGGCCACCGCCTTGATGTTAGTTGAGAACGACAGGGTGTTGTCCAGGATCACGCCAAGGTTCTTAGCGCTCTGGGAGGAGGACACAATGGAGTTGTCAACCGTGATGGCGAGATCATGGAACGGGCAGTCCTTCCCCGGGAGGAAGAGCAGCTCCGTCTTGCCGAGGTTCAGCTTGAGGTGGTGATCCGTCATCCACCCTGATATGTCTGCCAGACATGCAGAGATGCGATTCGCCACCTGGTCATCAGAAGGGGGAAAGGAGAAGATTAATTGTGTGTCGTCTGCATAGCAATGATAGGAGAGACCATGTGAGGTTATGACAGAGCCAAGTGACTTGGTGTATAGCGAGAATAGGAGAGGGCCTAGAACAGAGCCCTGGGGGACACCAGTGGTGAGAGCACGTGGTGTGGAGACGGATTCTCGCCACGCCACCTGGTAGGAGCGACCTGTCAGGTAGGACGCAATCCAAGCGTGGGCCGCGCCGGAGATGCCCAACTCGGAGAGGGTGGAGAGGAGGATCTGATGGTTCACAGTATCGAAGGCAGCCGATAGGTCTAGAAGGATGAGAGCAGAGGAGAGAGAGTTAGCTTTAGCAGTGCGGAGCGCCTCCGTGATACAGAGAAGAGCAGTCTCAGTTGAATGACTAGTCTTGAAACATGACTGATTTGGATCAAGAAGGTCATTCTGAGAGAGATAGCGGGAGAGCTGGCCAAGGACGGCACGTTCAAGAGTTTTGGAGAGAAAAGAAAGAAGGGATACTGGTCTGTAGTTGTTGACATCGGAGGGATCGAGTGTAGGTTTTTTCAGAAGGGTGCAACTCTCGCTCTCTTGAAGACGGAAGGGACGTAGCCAGCGGTCAGGGATGAGTTGATGAGCGAGGTGAGGTAAGGGAGAAGGTCTCCGGAAATGGTCTGGAGAAGAGAGGAGGGGATAGGGTCAAGCGGGCAGGTTGTTGGGCGGCCGGCCGTCACAAGACGCGAGATTTCATCTGGAGAGAGAGGGGAGAAAGAGGTCAGAGCACAGGGTAGGGCAGTGTGAGCAGAACCAGCGGTGTCGTTTGACTTAGCAAACGAGGATCGGATGTCGTCGACCTTCTTTTCAAAATGGTTGACGAAGTCATCTGCAGAGAGGGAGGAGGGGGGGAGGGGGAGGAGGATTCAGGAGGGAGGAGAAGGTTGCAAAGAGCTTCCTAGGGTTAGAGGCAGATGCTTGGAATTTAGAGTGGTAGAAAGTGGCTTTAGCAGCAGAGAGAGAAGAGGAAAATGTAGAGAGGAGGGAGTGAAAGGATGTCAGGTCCGCAGGGGAGGCGAGTTTTCCTCCATTTCCGCTCGGCTGCCCGGAGCCCTGTTCTGTGAGCTCGCAATGAGTCGTCGAGCCACGGAGCGGGAGGGGAGGACCGAGCCGGCCTGGAGGATAGGGGACATAGAGAGTCAAAGGATGCAGAAAGGGAGGAGAGGAGGGTTGAGGAGGCAGAATCAGGAGATAGGTTGGAGAAGGTTTGAGCAGAGGGAAGAGATGATAGGATGGAAGAGGAGAGAGTAGCGGGGGAGAGAGAGCGAAGGTTGGGACGGCGCGATACCATCCGAGTAGGGGCAGTGTGGGAAGTGTTGGATGAGAGCGAGAGGGAAAAGGATACAAGGTAGTGGTCGGAGACTTGGAGGGGAGTTGCAATGAGGTTAGTGGAAGAACAGCATCTAGTAAAGATGAGGTCGAGCGTATTTCCTGCCTTGTGAGTAGGGGGGAAGGTGAGAGGGTGAGGTCAAAAGAGGAGAGGAGTGGAAAGAAGGAGGCAGAGAGGAATGAGTCAAAGGTAGACGTGGGGAGGTTAAAGTCGCCCAGAACTGTGAGAGGTGAGCCGTCCTCAGGAAAGGAGCTTATCAAGGCATCAAGCTCATTGATGAACTCTCCGAGGGAACCTGGAGGGCGATAAATGATAAGGATGTTAAGCTTGAAAGGGCTGGTAACTGTGACAGCATGGAATTCAAAGGAGGCGATAGACAGATGGGTAAGGGGAGAAAGAGAGAATGACCACTTGGGAGAGATGAGGATCCCGGTGCCACCACCCCGCTGACCAGAAGCTCTCGGGGTGTGCGAGAACACGTGGGCAGACGAAGAGAGAGCAGTAGGAGTAGCAGTGTTGTCTGTGGTGATCCATGTTTCCGTCAGTGCCAAGAAGTCGAGGGACTGGAGGGAGGCATAGGCTGAGATGAACTCTGCCTTGTTGGCCGCAGATCGGCAGTTCCAGAGGCTACCGGAGACCTGGAACTCCACGTGGGACGTGCGCGCTGGGACCACCAGATTAGGGTGGCCGCGGCCACGCGGTGTGGAGCGTTTGTATGGTCTGTGCAGAGAGGAGAGAACAGGGATAGACAGACACATAGTTGACAGGCTACACAAGAGGCTACGCTAATGCAAAGGAGATTGGAATGACAAGTGGACTACACGTCTCGAGTGTTCAGAAAGTTAAGCTTACGTAGCAAGAATCTTATTGACTAAAATGATTAAAATTATACAGTACTGCTGAAGTAGGCTAGCTGGCAGAGGCTGCGTTGTTGACTCTGTAGGCTAGCTGGCATTGGCTGCGTTGTTGACACTACACTAATCAAGTCATTCCGTTGAGTGTAATAGTTTCTACTGTGCTGCTATTCGGGGCTAGCTGGCTAGCTAGCAGTGTTGATTACGTTACGTTCAGAACATGCTCTATCCATAGAGTTGGTTAGAGGACTCAACTAGGATATAACCTGTTTTAACACAGACAGTTCAGAACATGCTCTATCCATAGAGATGGTTAGAGGACTCAACGTGGATCTAACCTGTTTTAACACAGACAGTTCAGAACATGCTCTATCCATAGAGATGGTTAGAGGACTCAACGTGGATATAACCTGTTTTAACACAGACAGTTCAGAACATGCTCTATCCATAGAGTTGGTTAGAGGACTCAACTTGGATATAACCTGTTTTAACACGGACAGTTCAGAACATGCTCTATCCATAGAGTTGGTTAGAGGACTCAACGTGGATATAACCTGTTTTAACACAGACATTGCCACTGAGGGCTTACACCATTGTAAAGTAGTCAACTGGGTGGAGATTCCTATGGGTTGGGAGCGATCAGCCAATTATCAGAGCATTCAAATTGGGTGTTATGGTTTATAAATGGCTTTAAGCTATATCACCGCCATCTAGTGGCCAAAATAAATGAATGACACCCAGGATTTGGTTCAGGACTCCAGCACTGTAGGTGGCGGTAAAGCAACAATATTAGCTTTTCACTTTTTTCGAACACAAAAGAAGAAGAAAATGTTCAACTTTGAGGTTGCTCATGCTGTCAGATGCCATAAGGGCACAGACACGAAGTTGAGATGTCTTTCCATCTCTATGGTTCTATCTCAGTCTCCATTGCATTTCTTTACATCAACTCTTCAATCAAAAGTTATTCTGTTTTTTCACGCATTGTATTAAACCTTTCCTATTAATGCCTTCCCATAGTCGCCTCATCTCAACTCTGATTCATACACTTCACACTTCTATGTACATATGACTTCATACAACAACATGTACCACGGCCTCTTCCCCTGTTGCACTACCATTCACCCAGCACTGCAAGAGGGAAACAAACTACCACGTCACAGTAGGGATCCAACAGTTGGTTAGCGTGCGACGCTATCAGATATCCAACAGTTGGTTAGCGTGGCGCGACGCTCTCAGATATCCAACAGTTGGTTAGCGTGCGACGCTCTCAGAGATCCAACAGTTGGTTAGCGTGCGACGCTCTCAGAGATCCAACAGTTGGTTAGCGTGCGACGCTCTCAGAGATCCAACAGTTGGTTCCAAGATCCAACAGTTGGTTAGCGTGCGACGCTCTCAAAGATCCAACAGTTGGTTAGCGTGCGACGCTCTCAGAGATCCAACAGTTGGTTAGCGATCTCAACAGTTGGTTAGCGTGCGACGCTCTCAGATATCCAACAGTTGGTTAGCGTGCGACGCTCTCAGATATCCAACAGTTGGTTAGCGTGCGACGCTCTCAGATATCCAACAGTTGGTTAGCGTGCGACGCTCTCAGATATCCAACAGTTGGTTAGCGTGCGACGCTCTCAGATATCCAACAAGTTGGTTAGCGTGCGACGCTCTCAGATATCCAACAGTTGGTTAGCGTGCGACGCTCTCAGATATCCAACAGTTGGTTAGCGTGCGACGCTCTCAGATATCCAACAGTTGGTTAGCGGCGACGCTCTCAGAGATCCAACAGTTGGTTAGCGTGCGACGCTCTCGATCCAACAGTTGGTTAGCGTGCGACGCTCTCAGAGATCCAACAGTTGGTTAGCGTGCAGTTGGTTACGCTCTCAGAGATCCAACAGTTGGTTAGCGTGCGACGCTCTCAGAGATCCAACAGTTGGTTAGCGTGCGACGCTCTCAGAGATCCAACAGTTGGTTAGCGTGCGACGCTCTCAGATATCCAACAGTTGGTTAGCGTGCGACGCTCTCAGATATCCAACAGTTGGTTAGCGTGCGACGCTCTCAGAGATCCAACAGTTGGTTAGCGTGCGATATCCAACGCTCTCAGAGATCCAACAGTTGGTTAGCGTGCGACGCTCTCAGATATCCAACAGTTGGTTAGCGTGCGACGCTCTCAGAGATCCAACAGTTGGTTAGCGTGCAACGCTCTCAGATATCCAACAGTTGGTTAGCGTGCGACGCTCTCAGATATCCAACAGTTGGTTAGCGTGCGACGCTCTCAGATATCCAACAGTTGGTTAGCGTGCGACGCTCTCAGATATCCAACAGTTGGTTAGCGTGCGACGCTCTCAGAGATCCAACAGTTGGTTAGCGTGCGACGCTCTCAGATATCCAACAGTTGGTTAGCGTGCGACGCTCTCAGATATCCAACAGTTGGTTAGCGTGCGACGCTCTCAGATATCCAACAGTTGGTTAGCGTGCGACGCTCTCAGATATCCAACAGTTGGTTAGCGTGCGACGCTCTCAGAGATCCAACAGTTGGTTAGCGTGCGACGCTCTCAGAGATCCAACAGTTGGTTGGTTCAGAGATCCAACAGTTGGTGCGACGCTCTCAGAGATCCAACAGTTGGTTAGCGTGCGACGCTCTCAGAGATCCAACAGTTGGTTAGCGTGCGACGCTCTCAGATATCCAACAGTTGGTTAGCGTGTGACGCTCTCAGCGATCCAACAGTTGGTTAGCGTGCGACGCTATCAGATATCCAACAGTTGGTTAGCGTGCGACGCTCTCAGAGATCCAACAGTTGGTTAGCGTGCGACGCTCTCAGATATCCAACAGTTGGTTAGCGTGCAACGCTCTCAGAGATCCAACAGTTGGTTAGCGTGCGACGCTCTCAGATATCCAACAGTTGGTTAGCGTGTGACGCTCTCAGCGATCCAACAGTTGGTTAGCGTGCAACGCTATCAGATATCCAACAGTTGGTTAGCGTGCGACGCTCTCAGAGATCCAACAGTTGGTTAGCGTGCGACGCTCTCAGATATCCAACAGTTGGTTAGCGTGCGTCAGAGATCCGCTCTCAGAGATCCAACAGTTGGTTAGCGTGTGACGCTCTCAGAGATCCAACAGTTGGTTAGCGTGCGACGCTCTCAGAGATCCAACAGTTGGTTAGCGTGTGACGCTCTCAGAGATCCAACAGTTGGTTAGCGTGTGACGCTCTCAGAGATCCAACAGTTGGTTAGCGTGTGACGCTCTCAGAGATTCAACAGTTGGTTAGCGTGCAACGCTCTCCTCCTCTCCTCTTTGTTTCTCCTCAGTTGTAATCTGTGTTCCGTGACTGTGTGTGTTTTGGGTTGTTGTGCCCAGTCCCCCAACACAGCCCCCCACACAGACTGAACTGGGTTCAAAAGGCTATGATGCAGAATGATTGATACCCCACTGAGAGACAGGAGTAGCGTGTGTCTCTGTCGACTAGATCAAAGAACTGAGGTCAACAAGTTCATTGAAATAAAGGGGCCATTCTACTACGGCAGATGGCACATGGAAACATGTTTAAGTAGTGGTTTACTCAGAGATTTGGACTTTACATTCTCAGAGACTCAAAGCTAGTGTCTGACACTACAACATTAGCTACACTACTTCATCTTCCTTTCAGAGCCATCAGGCGTTTTACATAATAGACTTAAATCCAGTCTTCTAGTTGACCGTCCGTCTGTTTCTCATCACAGTGGAGGTCATAGAGAGCCTGGAATGCAGGGCTAACCAAATGTTTGGAGATCAAACCAGAGACATCAATATATTCCAAGGCAGACAGAGAGAGGGAGGGGGACAGGGTGCATCTTGGGTACCTTCTGACGGATGCCAGAGAGGTGGCAGCTCAGCTCTCCTACCCAATAAAATATTATAATTAAATGAATATGGGTGTAGCCACCACACACACTGCAGTGAGACACTTGATTCTCTTCCATCAAACTCCCTAAAGAGGTGCTGAGATCCTCCGCATAAAACAGACGACGGGTCCTCATGAACGAGTCTAGCCGAGGTAGCCGAGGAGGTGCCCGACTCAAACCTCAAAACATCACACGTGCTTGATGTTTCTATAGTCTCAACCCTTCATATTTCAGACAGTAATCATATCCAATGAACTGAACCATCAGAATAAGTCAGAGAAGAGAATGTTTCAACAGAATCTAAAACAGAAGATGGTATCTCTACTGTAACTATAGGGAGGGGTTAACTACATATGCTGTTCATTTGTTCACATGTAGATTAAATTAAATCTTAATTAAATATGATTGCATTGCCCAAGTTACTCAAATGACTCTGCTATGACTCAACTCTGCTCCAGGAAGTGTTCTGATGTTCCTGGCCTCTCTCTCCTGTCACCTGTCTGGCTACTGGCTACAGCCCCTGTTCCACCTGCCACTCTGGGCCAATGGCCAGTCAGAAGTCAGACTTGGCCGCGGTCCCAGGCTCTAGTCCTGGACACCACATCACACAGTCACAGCTGACAGAACAGCCGAAAGGCACACAGCAGCTTTACAGCCAATCCCTGCTTAACGTCTGCTGCTCTAGTCTGCAATTCCACAGGTTTCCATCCAACCTCTCTGGTGCCAGGAACAAACCCTGGTATGGAGATGTCATCTGGGCTGCGGCTGCTCCCTCTCATCTCTGGCTCTGCTCTAGGATTCTCTGCCTCTTGACTTCCTTTCTCTATTGTTCTCTCTCTCACTCTAGTCTTCCCCTCTCTCTACCTCTCTCTCCACCCCCCCCCTTCTCTCCATCTGGTCTCTAGTAGTAACATGAGTGGGCTCCCTGCCATCACCACTGTGTAAACAGATAGCAGGAAGTTCCCCAAGTGAAAACTAACCCTGATCCAAGATAATGCAGAAGGACACCCAACACTAACTCACTCATCCCAGTCACACTGACTGGCACCAGGGCAACACTCAGTCCTGACCATTACTACCCACAGCACCCAACACTCAGTCCTGACCATTACTACCCGCAGCACCCAACACTCAGTCCTGACCATTACTACCCACAGCACCCAACACTCAGTCCTGACCATTACTACCCGCAGCACCCAACACTCAGTCCTGACCATTACTACCCGCAGCACCCAACACTCAGTCCTGACCATTACTACCCGCAGCACCCAACACTCAGTCCTGACCATTACTACCCACAGCACCCAACACTCAGTCCTGACCATTACTACCCACAGCACCCAACACTCAGTCCCAGCACCCAACACTCAGTCCTGACCATTACTACCCACAGCACCCAACACTCAGTCCTGACCATTACTACCCACAGCACCCAACACTCAGTCCTGACCATTACTACCCACAGCACCCAACACTCAGTCCTGACCATTACTACCCACAGCACCCAACACTCAGTCCTGACCATTACTACCCACAGCACCCAACACTCAGTCCTGACCATTACTACCCACAGCACCCAACACTCAGTCCTGACCATTACTACCCACAGCACCCAACATAATAATAATAATGAGCTAGTGCTGTAAACTTGTACTGGTAATTTCAGGCAGAAGAGACCAGTTGAAAAGGAGTGTGCAGTGTTTCTAAATATTGAACTGTGTTATTTCCAACCGAGCATGCAGCCTGCAGGTGAAAACAGTTTGAAAAAGTAGGAAAAAAAAGTGACAATTCTAATTCCATCAGAGTTCCTGAACTTTGTCTCCACCTGCTGGTTACAGTGTGCCACTGCAGCACTAGGTGGACAGGTAATGCATAAATCAACATAAATCAGGTCAAGAGGAAGGATGCTAACTTCTATACACCTATCGAACTCACATTAAAGTGGACAACCATATCCCAATAAGCAAAAGGCCATTGAAAATACATATTTCACAACTATTTTTCAGACATTGACATCAGGTACATTTTAGGTGATGAATATATGGATCTTCTGGACATTGAAAATAACCCGTTTTCTGGACGTTGAAATCAGGTGCATTTGAAAATACTTATTTTTCGATCATTGATTCCATGGCCAAATTTCAACTGATATACATTCTCAATTATAATAAGTAAGCATTATATTACAGTTATCACAAGACTTGTCTGAAGGTCCCATGGTACCATCTGAAAAAATGAACAGAGGTATGGAGACTGTTTAGTGACAAAAATAAGGGTTTAAATACATGTAAAAAAATCCTGATCTTTCATATATCTCTCAGATATTGGACAGACACTTCAGAACAAACTTCCTTTTGATCTGTTGTTCCATGTAGTGAATCTGTTATTCGATGCATTTGAATATGCTAATAGCAGTAAGGTCCCCAAAAATTCATCCAATCATGTTTTTCTTCTGTTTTTTTTTTATTCTTCAAGGGGTCTTAAAATTCAAAAATCAAACAGCCAAATGATCCTTAGTAGAACCCCCACCCTCTGGCTTAGACAGGTTTTAATAGGAAAGAGGAACCAATTGTAGATCGCAACAAAATATGTATCTATCACATGCAGTAAGTTCCTCTGGATAAGAGCGTCTGCTGAATGACCAAAATGTAAATGTAAAAACAAAAACGCTTGCAAAGCATGCTGGATATTATTCTAATAAGCTCCGCCCCCAAACAAGTACAAATTTGGCCGGTGCGGACCAGATCCAAATCTGAACGAATCATAGACGTCTAGGCTGTTTCACAAGTTTGAACATCAGAGTACAGTACGGCACAGTTTAGCACAGTAGAGTACGGTAGTTTTATTCAGTCGAGTACAATACAGTAGAGTTTAATCAGAGTAGAGTACAGTAATTCAGTACATTAGAGTACACTACAGTAAAGTATAGTTTAATTCAGTACAATACATTTTAATTCAGTAGAGTACAGTACAGTATAGTTTAATTCAGTAGAGTACAATATAGTACACTATACTTTACTAAGTTACTGTACACTGCTGTCCAAACCTGTGAAACATAGATGTCTATGATTGGTTCAGATTTGGTCCGGACCAAAATTCAACATCCCTGGGGGATGAAATTAAAAAATAAAAACAATTTAAAGACTGAGGACCAAAAAGAGATGTCCAAAAGACATCAAAACGCTTACTGGGATGCTGTTTTAAGGGCAGTGGGGATACAGGCCTAACAGTCATATTATGCCAATAAGTCCCTCCAATGATCTACTCTACTTGACCTATACAGGTGCTCGTGCTCACATAACCTACAGCATACACATTCACTAAGTTTAATTGTCATTGATGACATGGCAGTATTGATCAATCCAGATCGGAGATCTACCTGTGTCCCCCATATAAAAAAGGTACTGTCCATCTTGACTGTCTCCCAAACAAAATCAACAAGAACCGCAAACATTCATCCCACCACTCAAAAATCACAAACCACCACTGCCCTTCCAGTATCCTGAAGAATACGTTTCCATCCCCTAGTTTCTCATTTTAATCAAGTTATTTACCTCTTTCCCAAGGACCCTTACCATTAACCTGGTGGTAGTTGGTATCTTCTACCCAACCCCTCCCTTTAAACCTAAACCAGGTTAATATCCTCTACCCAACCCTTCCCTTTAAACCTAAACCAGGTTAATATCCTCTACCCAACCCTTCCCTTTAAACCTAAACCAGGTTAATATCCTCTAAACCCCAACCCTTCCCCTTGAACCAGGATCATATCCTCTATCAATCCCTCTATTTTATTTGATTTTTTAAAAACTTTTACTTCTTTACATTTTCTTTATCCATTAAAGTTTGTTTTAATCAAATCAAGTTGAAGTATAAAAAATGAGAACTCCATCACCCTTGTACCGTTACCTTGCCAAACCTGACCTTCACCATACATGCAGAAGAGGGATAGAAGGTGTCCCTGCCAGTCCCAGAGCTCTCAACTGTCTCCCTACTCCATTAGTCTCTGTCAGTCCCAGAGCTCTCAACTGTCTCCCTACTCCATTAGTCTCTGCCAGTCCCAGAGCTCTCAACTGTCTCCCTACTCCATTAGTCTCTGCCAGTCCCAGAGCTCTCAACTGTCTCCCTACTCCATTAGTCTCTGCCAGTCCCAGAGCTCTCAACTGTCTCCCTACTCCATTAGTCTCTGTCTGAGGTGTCCCTGCCAGTCCCAGAGCTCTCAACTGTCTCCCTACTCCATTAGTCTCTGCCAGTCCCAGAGCTCTCAACTGTCTCCCTACTGTCTCCCTACTCCATTAGTCTCTGTCATCCAACACGTTTAGATTGTTGTTTTTTGTTGACATTTTGACAGTATATCAATATGTCCCCTCTAAAAGATACAAAGGACAAGGTCAAAGGACATACGGGGTTGCCCGCGTCTCTGAAACCGCCAACGTCTCACATTGTTTTTTGTTGACATTTTCTCTCCAGAACGCTGCAGACGCACACCTAAAACCAATCCCGGAGACAGTCTATGCTACTGCTCTGGTGTTGCATCGCTATTTCGGTATATATTATATCTATTTATAACAGGGCACGGTATCATTCGACAACTTTATATCATGGCTACAGGCGGAGTTGACAACCACCACTAACGTTAGGCAAATCAAGTCAATAAGCTACACAGCAGACGTTTATAAAAGGTACCCACGTGTATGGTCGCTGTCTTCCTCTGGCGGTGCGCTACAACATGCCACAAATATAATATATAGGCGCTCCAACACGCACTGGAAAATTATATCAAAATCTGTGTTTCAATCCTTCTTGGTTTATAGAAAGTTGGCAAAGGTAGACAGTAACACTGAAGCTGTCCCGAAAGAGTCCTTGTCTGTCTGAGTATGCGAGTGGAGTACGGATGTGTAAACGGAGCCGACTCCGAGGATGTCACGACTCGTGGATGTTTCCTCTTGTTGACTTGAGTTCGCAACGCCAGCTGCTACGGTATCTAGTGGAGTCCGCGTAACACAAGCGTCTGCAAGTGTCTGGAATGTGTGTAGACTAGAGTGTGTGTGTTTGTGCGCGCACCGTAGTATTTCCACCGGTCTGTCTGTGCTGAGAGTGCATGGAGAAACTGCTAAATGAGAGACTGTCCCACGCTATGAGTTCTGGAGCTGTGCCAGTGCCAAGATGAGTTAGTAGACAACCGGTTTTAAATCTGCAGTCCGTGGCGCCTCCGAACAACAATGTATAATGTTTAATTCATTTAAAACCAAAGCATTCAGCCTAATGATCCCCATAAAGCTATAAAGACAATCCTGTACATTATACTAAGTGCTCATTAAAGAGAAAGCAGTGAATCAGCTGTGCACTCTCTGGACAAAATGCTGGTGATCAGCAAGTTTTCAGATCCACTATCCAATCCCCACCTAATCCAACATCAATGGATTTGTCAAAGCACACCACCGAGGATCTTCACAGAACCTAGATATTTTACACCACCGAGGATCTTCACATAACCTAGATATTTTACACCACCGAGGATCTTCACATAACCTAGATATTTTACACCACTGAGGATCTTCACAGAACCTAGATATTTGACACCACTGAGGATCTTCACAGAACCTAGATATTTTACACCACCGAGGATCTTCACATAACCTAGATATTTTACACCACCGAGGATCTTCACATAACCTAGATATTTCACACCACTGAGGATCTTCACAGAACCTAGATATTTCACCCCACTGAGGATCTTTACAGAACCTAGATATTTTACACCACCGAGGATCTTCACAGAACCTAGATATTTTACACCACCGAGGATCTTCACAGAACCTAGATATTTGACACCACTGAGGATCTTCACAGAACCTAGATATTTGACACCACTGAGGATCTTCACAGAACCTAGATATTTGACACCACTGAGGATCTTCACAGAACTATATATTTTACACCACTGACAGAAACCTAGATATTTCACACCAGTGAGGATCTTCACAGAACCTATATATTTTACACCACTGATGAACTTCACAGAACCTAGATATTTGACACCACTGAGGATCTTCACAGAACCTAGATATTTGACACCAGTGAGGATCTTCACAGAACCTAGATATTTGACACCACCGAGGATCTTCACAGAACCTAGATATTTGACACCACTGAGGATCTTCACAGAACCTAGATATTTGACAGACATTTCAGTCCCAGTGTTGCTTGCAGTTTGTGAAGAGACTGCATGAAGAGTTATCGGAAGATCTCCCCTAAACAAACCTCTTAGAAGAAGAAACCATATCAGAGAATCAACCAACCTTTGATTGTCCATCATCCTTCTGGAAGATATTTGAGGTATTTTGACGATGATGATCAGCAACCTGCTGTTCTGTTTGACTTCTATAGTACCAAGTGTTTTGAGAATGTCACATGGCAAAGTCCAACTCCCAAGGTCAGGAATATCTGCCTTTACAATGCTGGGGCCATAAAAATAATAACAGTAAGGTACCTGGGGAACATAGAGCATGAGAAAGTTCTCTCTCTCCCTCTCTGGTTTAATGTGTAGCTTGTTGAGTAGCCAGAGTCATAAATACCTGATGCTGTGGTGAGAGAATGTTTGTTTAGGGTCATGGAACTAACATTAAGGCCCAGAGAATGGCATGTGTCCAAACACATAGTCATTCAACCAATACTAGTATATACAATACCATACCTTGTAGAAAGGTTGATTCTAAAAGTACACAATTACAATTTTACTGGTTTATATATATATATATATACACAGTATATAGCATTTCATCATTAGGGACAGGAGCTTTTCCTGACTAGAGGTAACCTCCTGGCCTTGTGCATGGAATACCAGCATGCAGTATGTTGGGGAAGTTAGGAATATTTAACCACACTTTGTCTCTTCATGCCAAGTACTTTATTTTATGTTTGACCCTTATGATCCAGACAGAGCCGGTTCCAAGAGACAAACATGACCTGACCGAAGTGTGTTGAATTGTTTTTAGAACTCAGTCGGGATCTCAACTTCCTGTTGACAGTTAGAATAGTAGAATACACAAGGTGCAATTTCTACATGTGGTTGTGCATCAACAGTTTCTCTCTTGTTATGTCAGCCACTGATAGTCACTCAATTATCCATGTTAGTTAACCATTTTTACATTGGTAAATGAGTCTAGCCAGCGATCTAAACTTGTAGTAATCATGGCTGAATACCGACTGGGCACACAGGGCATGTGCCAGGGGGCCCTGACCTCCAGGGGCCCCCATTGATTTTGTTAGTCCGTCTCACTCAGATATCATTAACATGATAAAAGTCCTGGCACAATCCCCCGCCTGTCTGGTTGGGGTATGTGTGACTGTGCCACATTTCCATTAACCTTGCAGAATCATTAACTGGACTGGGCACTTCAAAGGAAAGATGAAAGTTTGCCTCAATCTTTTTTGCAATTCCAGATGATCCATGAAAACTGTCAGCAGATTTCCCTTCAGAAGCCTGTTCCTTAAAAGAGGATTGGTACAAATGTGAATGTTAAATCTGGTGTGTGCCAGGATAGGGAAAATGTTTTTATGTTTTGGGAGTTGAGGCATGATGCTTATGGCACACTACAATGACCAAGAGTATGTGGACACCTGTTCTCATTCCAAAATCATGGGCATTAATATGGAGTTGGTCCCCCCCTGTGCTGCTATAACAGCCTCTACACTTATTGGAAGACCAGTCAAGCTCTTCCACATGGATCTCGACAAACCATTTCCGTATGGACCTCGCTTTGTGCACAGAGGCATTGTCATGCTGAAACAGGAAAGATCCTTCCTCAAACTGTTGCCACAATGTTGGAAGCACAGAACTGTCTAGAATGTCATTGTATGCTGTAGTGTTAAGATTTCACTTCACTGGAACTAAGGGGACTAGCCCAATTCCTCCTCCACCAAACTTTACAGTTGGCACTATGCATTGGGGGCAGGTAGCATTCTCTTGGCATCTGCCAAACACAGATTCGTCCATAGGACTACCAGACGGTGAAGCGTGATTCATCTCCAGACAACGTGTTTCCCCTGCTCCAGAGTCCAATGGCGGCGAGCTTTACACCACTCCAGCCAACGCTTTGAATTGCGCATGGTGATTTGAGGCTTGTGTGTGGCTGCTTAGCCATGGAAACCCATTTCATGAAGCTCGTTTCCACTTCACAATTTCAGCAATTACAGTTGACCGGGGCAGCTCTAGCAGGGCAGCTCTAGCAGGGCAGCTCTAGCAGGGCAGAAATTTGACAAACTGACTTTTTGGAAAGATGGCATCCTATGCCGGTGCCACGTTGAAAGTCACTGAGCTCTTCAGTAAGGCCATTCTACTGCCAATGTTTGTCTATGGAGATTGCATGTCTGTGTGCTGGATTTTATATACCTGTCAGCAACGGGTGTGGCTGAAATAGCCGAATCCACTCATTTGAAGGGGTGTTTACATACTTTTGTATATATAGTGTATTTCAACATAATGATATGAGACATGAAATTCTTTAACTAATTTGTCACATCTTTGCTCACCATCAGGCAAAGTAGGTTGGTTCAGAATGAAATCCAATTTCTTTTAATACTAAAGAGGTTATTTTGAGAACTTCCAAACTAAATTCTCTCAGATAAAAACGCTTTTCAACTGAATGAAACCATAGTTGGTACTTTATCTGGAACAGCTAGGAGTTTATGTTTGCATAGTATAAATTAAGCAACTAGTTAGTATTTGGTATTTTCATTTAGGCTTAAAACCCAGAGCTCAGGAGCAGGCTTCTCTGACATGTTACCGTTGCCATGGGAAAGGAGGTGAAGAGTGGTAAATTGATTTACAGCATTCTAGAACTAGAAGTTGAATGTGTGTGTGTTTGTGTTCGCATGTGTGTGTTTTCTTACCCAAAAGTATGGTACCAGGGGAGGGTTTATGTGTGGTTCAGCCACACTGCACCACGCTATATGAGTACTAGTTTGAAGGGCAGGTGGGTAAAACTAAACATCGATAAGCTCACAGCACCAGCAGTGTGAAATAGCATGAACTATTGATACAATTATTATCAATCTTTTTAGCAGGAAGGAGAGAGAGAGAAAGAAAGAGAGAAGACAGGCCACTCAGCCTGTCAGTGAAAAGGGCAACCCGATTTAACACAGCTAATTGTTCACGGACAGAGACCCCACACAAAGTTCCTGTTTTGTGAGTGAGTGAGTGAGTGCGTGATAGAGAGCCCAAAATAGAAAGTACATTGTATTTTTTCCAGCTACAACCTGGGAAGATGTGCAGAGAAGAGAGAAAGGAGAAGGTTCTCTATGTGGGTTCCAGAGTTCCACAGACTACCACAGCACACTCATAATGAGATCCCAAACTAACAACACTGTGGTGGGACCTAGTCACGTTAAGCAGCTCCAGTGTCAGAAGCCACGGTGGGTAGCTGCTGCCCCTGGGTCTAGCCCAGTGTATGTCTGCTGCCCCTCGGTCTAGCCCAGTGTGTGTCTGCTGCCCCTCGGTCTAGCCCAGTGTGTGTCTGCTGCCCCTCGGTCTAGCCCAGTGTGTCTGTTGCCCCTCGGTCTAGCCCAGTGTGTCTGCTGCCCCTCGGTCTAGCCCAGTGTGTGTCTGCTGCCCCTCGGTCTAGCCCAGTGTGTGTCTGCTGCCCCTCGGTCTAGCCCAGTGTGTGTCTGTTGTCCCTCGGTCTAGCCCAGTGTGTCTGCTGCCCCGGTCTAGCCCAGTGTGTCTGCTGCGGTCTAGCCCAGTGTGTCTGCTGCCCCTCGGTCTAGCCCAGTGTGTGCCTGCTGCCCCTCGGTCTAGCCCAGTGTGTGTCTGCTGCCCCTCGGTCTAGCCCAGTGTGTGCCTGCTGCCCCTCGGTCTAGCCCAGTGTGTCTGCTGCCCCTCGGTCTAGCCCAGTGTGTGTCTGCTGCCCCTCGGTCTAGCCCAGTGTGTGTCTGCTGCCCCTCGGTCTAGCCCAGTGTGTGTCTGCTGCCCCTCGGTCTAGCCCAGCCCAGTGTGTGTCTGCTGCCCTCGGTCTAGCCCAGTGTGTGTCTGCTGCCCCTCGGTCTAGCCCAGTGTGTGTCTGCTGCCCCTCGGTCTAGCCCAGTGTGTCTGCTGCCCCTCGGTCTAGCCCAGTGTGTGTCTGCTGCCCCTCGGTCTAGCCCAGTGTGTCTGCTGCCCCTCGGTCTAGCCCAGTGTGTGTCTGCTGCCCCTCGGTCTAGCCCAGTGTGTGTCTGCTGCCCCTCGGTCTAGCCCAGTGTGTGTCTGCTGCCCCTCGGTCTAGCCCAGTGTGTGTCTGCTGCCCCTCGGTCTAGCCCAGTGTGTGTCTGCTGCCCCTCGGTTAGCCCAGCCCAGTGTGTGTCTGCTGCCCCTCGGTCTAGCCCAGTGTGTGTCTGCTGCCCCTGGTCTAGCCCAGTGTGTGTCTGTTGCCCCCAAGTCTAGTGTTGGTCCCACAGTCTATTTCAGTGGTCTAAAACAACCCCAGGTCATGTCTGGTCCAGGTCTGGTCTGGTCTGGTCTGGTACAGGTCTGGTACAGGTCTGGTCTGGTACAGGTCTGGTCTGGTACAGGTCTGGTCTGGTCTGGTACAGGTCTGGTCTGGTCTGGTACAGGTCTGGTCTGGTCTGGTCTGGTCTGGTACAGGTCTGGTCTGGTCTGGTACAGGTCTGGTCCAGGTCTGGTCTGGTCTGGTACAGGTCTGGTCTGGTCTGGTACAGGTCTGGTCTGGTCTGGTACAGGTCTGGTCTGGTACAGGTCTGGTCTGGTACAGGTCTGGTCAGGTCTGGTCTGGTCTGGTCCAGGTCTGGTCTGGTCTGGTCCAGGTCTGGTCTGGTCCAGGTCTGGTCTGGTCTGGTACAGGTCTGGTCTGGTCCAGGTCTGGTCTGGTCTGGTACAGGTCTGGTCTGGTCTGGTACAGGTCTGGTCTGGTCTGGTACAGGTCTGGTCTGGTCTGGTACAGGTCTGGTACAGGTCTGGTCTGGTCTGGTACAGGTCTGGTACAGGTCTGGTCTGGTCTGGTACAGGTCTGGTCTGGTACAGGTCTGGTACAGGTCTGGTCTGGTCTGGTACAGGTCTGGTACAGGTCTGGTCTGGTCTGGTCTGGTACAGGTCTGGTCTGGTCTGGTCTGGTACAGGTCTGGTCTGGTCTGGTACAGGTCTGGTCTGGTCTGGTACAGGTCTGGTCTGGTCTACAGGTCTGGTACAGGTCTGGTCTGGTACAGGTCTGGGTCTGGTCTGGTCTGGTACAGGTACAGGTCTGGTCTGGTCTGTACAGGTCAGGTCTGGTCTGGTACAGGTCTGGTCTGGTCAGGTCAGGTCTGGTCTGGTCTGGTACAGGTCTGGTCTGGTCTGGTACAGGTCTGGTCTGGTCTGGTCTGGTACAGGTCTGGTCTGGTACTGGTCTGGTACAGGTCTGAGTGAGATCCTCCTCTCTCTAAGACAGGTTTCCAATGGCTGTAAAGTAAATCCAGTCTGGGTAGGAAACCACAGCGTGCCTGCAAACGTCTACGATTCACCTCCTGTGTTCTATTTAGGTGTCCACGGCAACCACAAGCCCCGTTGGACCAACTGTGAAAAAATGTCCTCCCAAGTTAACCATCACTGGTTAAGAAAAACAGGAGAACTGTGTCTGCTGTGTGTGTGTGTGTGTGTGTGTGTGTGTAGGAGAGAGGACATCTGCTGTGTGTGTGTGTGTGTGTGTGTGTGTGTGTAGGAGAGAGGAAGTCTGCGTGTTTCCAAAGAAAACAGTCCAGGGTTTTAAAGCTATTTTTAAAAGCGTCTCACATGCTGGGGAAGATTTCGCAATAAAACAGATTGACTCACGGAGACAAACAAGGACTGCTTTATTGTTCCTGAAATCAGATGAGTCGTGTGTGTATATATATATATATATATGTGTGTGTGTGTGTGTGTGGTAAAATATTTGCCAGTATTGACAACCACAGTGAGTCGAGTCTATGTTTCGTCTTGGCACAAGCTTTGTGGAAATAAATTAACTCTAAAAAAGTCTATTCGCTTAAACTGACAAGTAAATATGTGCTCATCATAAGCTATGAAAGAAGGCTACATAGAAAATAGACCTGAAGTATAATTAAAACAAGGTTTAATGTTCTCCCTATTCCCCAGAGAATGTTCTCCCTATTCCCCAGAGAATGTTCTCCCTATTCCCCAGAGAATGTTCTCCCTATTCCCCAGAGAATGTTCTGCCAATGCCCCAGAGAATGTACAGCATATGTGCCAACTGCCCACCATTAGACTGTCATACACGCCTGTCATTAGACTGTCATACACGCCTGTCATACACGCCTGTCATTACACGCCTGTCATACACGCCTGTCATTAGACTGTCATACACGCCTGTCATTAGACTGTCATACACGCCTGTCATTAGACTGTCATACACGCCTGTCATTAGACTGTCATACACGCCTGTCATACACGCCTGTCATTAGCCTGTCATACACGCCTGTCATTAGACTGTCATACACGCCTGTCATTAGACTGTCATTAGACTGTCATACACGCCTGTCATACACGCCTGTCATTAGACTGTCATACACGCCTGCCATACACGCCTGCCATACACGCCTGTCATTAGACTGTCATACACGCCTGTCATACACGCCTGTCATTAGACTGTCATACACGCCTGTCTAGACTGTCATACACGCCTGTCACGCCTGTCATTAGACTGTCATACACGCCTGCCATACACGCCTGTCATACACGCCTGTCATTAGACTGTCATACACGCCTGACATTAGACTGTCATACACGCCTGCCATACACACCTGTCATACACGCCTGTCATTAGACTGTCATACACGCCTGTCATACACGCCTGCCATACACGCCTGTCATTAGACTGCCATACACGCCTGTCATTAGACTGTCATACACGCCTGTCATTAGACTGTCATACACGCCTGTCATTAGACTGTCATACACGTCTGTCATTAGACTGTCATACACGCCTGTCATACACGCCTGTCATTAGACTGTCATACACGCCTGTCACTAGCCTGTCATACACGCCTGTCATTAGACTGCCATACACGCCTGTCTAGACTGTCATACACGCTGTCACTAGACTGTCATACACGCCTGTCATTAGACTGTCATACACGCCTGTCATTAGACTGTCATACACGCCTGTCATTAGACTGTCATACACACCTGTCAATAGACTGCCATACACACCTGTCACTAGACTGCCATCCACGCCTGTCACTAGACTGCCATCCACGCCTGTCATTAGACTGCCATCCACGCCTGTCATTAGACTGCCATCCACGCCTGTCATTAGACTGTCATACACGCCTGTCATTAGACTGTCATACACGCCTGTCATTAGACTGCCATCCACGCCTGTCATTAGACTGCCATACACGCCTGTCATTAGACTGCCATAGACTGTCACGCCTGTTAGACTGTCATACACGACTGCCATACACGCCTGTCATTAGACTGCCATACACGCCTGTCATTAGACTGTCATACACGCCTGTCATTAGACTGTCATACACGCCTCATAGACACGCCTGTCATTAGACTGTCATACACGCCTGCCATTAGACTGTCATACACGCCTGTCATTAGACTGCCATACACGCCTGTCATTAGACTGTCATACACGCCTGTCATTAGACTGTCATACACGCCTGTCATTAGACTGTCATACACGCCTGTCATTAGACTGTCATACACGCCTGTCATTAGACTGTCATACACGCCTGTCATTAGACTGTCATACACACCTGTCATTAGACTGTCATACACGCCTGTCATTAGACTGTCATACACGCCTGTCATTAGACTGCCATACACGCCTGTCATTAGACTGTCATCCACGCCTGTCACTAGACTGCCATCCACGCCTGTCATCATTAGACTGTCATACACGCCTGTCATTAGACTGTCATACACGCCTGTCATTAGACTGTCATACACGCCTGTCATTAGACTGTCATACACGCCTGTCATTAGACTGTCATACACACCTGTCAATAGACTGTCATATCCACGCCTGTCACTAGACTGCCATCCATGCCTGTCACTAGACTGTCATACACGCCTGTCATTAGACTGCCATACACGCCTGTCATTAGACTGTCATACACGCCTGTCACTAGACTGCCATCCACGCCTGTCATTAGACTGCCATACACGCCTGTCATTAGACTGCCATACACGCCTGTCATTAGACTGCCATACAAGCCTGTCATTAGACTGTCATCCACGCCTGTCACTAGACTGCCATCCACGCCTGTCATTAGAGACTGACTGTCATACACGCCTGTCATTAGACTGTCATACACGCCTGTCATTAGACTGTCATACACGACTGTCATTAGACTGTCATACACACCTGTCAATAGACTGCCATACACACCTGTCACTAGACTGCCATACACGCCTGTCATTAGACTGCCATACACGCCTGTCATTAGACTGCCATACACGCCTGTCATTAGACTGCCATACACGCCTGTCATTAGACTGCCATCCACGCCTGTCATTAGACTGCCATACACGCCTGTCATTAGACTGCCATACACGCCTGTCACTAGACTGCCATACACGCCTGTCATTAGACTGTCATACACGCCTGTCATTAGACTGTCATCCACGCCTGTCACTAGACTGCCATACACGCCTGTCAATAGACTGCCATACACGCCTGTCATAGACTGCCATACACACCTGTCAATAGACTGCCATACACACCTGTCAATAGACTGCCATACACACCTGTCATTAGACTGCCATACACGCCTGTCATTAGACTGTCATACACGCCTGTCACTAGACTGTCATTAGACTGCCATACACGCCTGTCATCCACGCCTGTCACTAGACTGCCATACACACCTGTCATTAGACTGCCATACACGCCTGTCATTAGACTGTCATACACGCCTGTCATTAGACTGCCATACACGCCTGTCACTAGACTGTCATCCACGCCTGTCACTAGACTGCCATCCATGCCTGTCATTAGACTGCCATACACACCTGTCAATAGACTGCCATACACGCCTGTCATTAGACTGTCATACACGCCTGTCACTAGACTGCCATCCATGCCTGTCATTAGACTGCCATACACACCTGTCAATAGACTGCCATACACGCCTGTCAATAGACTGCCATACACACCTGTCAATAGACTGCCATACACGCCTGTCAATAGACTGCCATACACGCCTGTCAATAGACTGCCATACACGCCTGTCAATAGACTGCCATACACACCTGTCAATAGACTGCCATACACACCTGTCAATAGACTGCCATACATGCCTGTAATTAGACTGCCATCCACGCCTGTAACTAGACTGCCATATATACAGTGCATTCGGAAAGTATTCAGGCCACTTGACTTTTTCCACATTTTGTTACATTACAGGCTGATACTGAAATGGATTTTTTAAAATGTAAAAATCCTCATCAATCTACGCATAATACCACAGTACTCTTTGATACAATAAACTGATATTTGTTCTGATATAATACGGACACATATACTCTTGTTTTTCTCACAAAATGATAAACTCTAAATTTGTCATTTAAATTTGTTTAAATTAATGACATCATAATACCCCATAATGACATCATAATACCCCATAATGACATCATAATACCCCATAATGACATCATAATACCCCATAATGACATCATAATACCCCATAATGACATCATAATGACATCATAATACCCCATAATGACATCATAATACCCCATAATGACAAAGTGAAAACAGGTTTTAGATATTTTTTTCTCTTCAAATAATCAAAAATCAATATACACAAAAACTTGATTTACATAAGTATTCAGACCCTTTGCTATGAGACTCGATATTAAGCTCAGTTGCATCCTGTTTTCAGTGATCATCATTGACATGTTTCTACAACTTGACTGGAGTCCACCTGTGGTAAAGTCAATTGATTGGACATGATTTGGAAAGGCACACACCTGTCTATATAACGTCCCACAGTTGACAGTGCATGTCAGAGAAAAAACCAAGCCATGAGGTCGAAGGAATTATCCATAGAGCTCCGAGACAGGATTGTAGAGTCGAGGCACAGATATGGGGAAGGGTAGCAAAACAGTATTGAAGGTCCCCAAGAACATAGTGGCCTCCATCATTCTTAAATGGAAGAAGTTTGGAACCAAAGACTCTTCCTAAAGCTGGCCGCCGGGCCAAACTGAGCAATCGGGGGAGAAGGGCCTTGGTCACTCTGACAGAGCTCCAGAGTTCCTCTGTGGAGATGGGAGAACCTTCCAGAAGGACAACTAACTCTGCAGCACTCCACCAATCAGGTCTTTATGGTAGAGTGGCCAGACGGAAGCCACTCCTCAGTGAAAGGCACATGACAGCCCATTTGGAGTTTGCAAAAAGGACTCTCAGACCGTGAGAAACAAGATTCTCTGGTCTGAAGAAACCAAGAGTGAACTCTTTCGCCTGAATGCCAGGCGTCATGTCTACAGGAAACCTGGCACCATCCCTACGGTGAAGCATGGTGGTGGCAGCATCATGCTGTGGGGATGTTTTTCAGCGGCGGGGACTGGGAGACTTGTCTGGATCGAGGGAAAGATGAACAGAGCAAAGTACAGAGAGATCCTTGATGAATACCTGCTCAAGCGTGCTCAGGACTCAAAATTCTATGCAATACCTATAATCTCACTCAGATGTTCAACAGTGTAACGAGGTTGAATATAAAATATCCTCAAATCCTCTTTGATCTTAACCAATACTCCTCATCATTTGAATTCTTCTGGTATTTTTGCAAATTACATAAGTGATCACTGTGCTATTTCCAGTGTGAGATGGTAAAATTCCTAAGACATCTCCACGTGTCATTACGAAAAGAAACTGGAAGGGGTTTGATATTCCAGGTTTTTTACATGATGTATCTAGCATTGAATGGAATAGAATTAATCCCTGATGTTGAACTAGCCTTTTCTTACTTCCACAACACATTGCAGGATGTGTGCAATAGGCCCCTTTTAAAAAACACAGGATTTAGGGCAGAGAGAACCCTTGGTTTACTGAGGAACTTACAAAAATCATAAGGGAACGAAATGCTATGTGGGCTAAAGCCAGAGGGACTGGTTTGGCAGATGATTGGACGGCTTTTAAATATCTTCGAAATGTGGGTGTGGCTATGATCTGTAAATTAAAAGCAGACCACTACCTGAAATCTACTTCACATCATTTTTAAAAAATCCATCCAAATTTGGGCAAGTTGTGAAGGGTTTGGAGTTCAAAAAAGATACACAGCTTCCCAAACAATTGTTGTTCGACACACAGATTGTAACTGAGAGAACCTCCATTCTGAAAGCCTTGAATCAGCATATTTTAGATACAGGCAGTTTATTTGAAAAGGTCAAATGTATAATCGAGCCCCCTATGAATTTACCTGACACCCCTGTGCAGTCCTTCACCGGGTTCTCCTTTCCATCCTTCTATGTTTCAGAAGTGTGTAAAACCCTGAAAGAAATTGATGGAAAAACCTTCCCTGGCCCTGATGAACTCGATCCCCGCCTCCTACACCTAGCTGCAGACATCATTGCTCCCCCTTAACATGTATTTTTAACCTCACGCTTGATGTTAAGGAAATCCCCAAGTTATGGAAATCTGCTTTTGTACTGCCTCTCCTGAAAGGTGGAGATCCTTTGCTACTTGACAACTATCGACTCATATCTAAATGGTCTGTACTGTCAAAAGTACTGGAGTCCATACTTAATAGTCAGCTAAAGGCCTACCTCCAAGAAAACAAAATCTTAAATGGAATGCAATCAGGTTTTTAGGTCTGGCCACAGCACTGTTTCAGCAACATTGAAGATTTTAAATTACATCCACTGTGCTCTTGATAAGAAGTTACATGGTGTCTATCTTTATTGATTTGTTGGAGGCTTTTGACACAGTGGACCATGCCGTGTTAGTGCAAAGGTTAAAATGTTGTGGAATTACTGGTCATGCTCTAGATTGGTTTATAAATTACCTTTCAAATCGTACACAATGTGTAATGGCGGATGGTTGTAAATCTGAGTCCATGGAGGTGTCCTCAGGTGTTCCGCAAGGTTCTATTTTGGGCCCACTGTTGTTAATTTTGTATATCAACAACATTGGGGATCTTATTGAAACAGCACGTTAATTTTTATGCAGATGATACTGTTCTTTATTCAAGTGGTAGTAGTTTATCTTTAGCTTTTGAAAATGCCCAAAGAGCATTTAACATCATACAACAGAATCTGTATGATTTAAAGCTGGTTCTAAATTCGGGTAAAACAAAATGCCTGGTATTTTCAAATGCCAGCCATGTTACAAATCATGTCATTGCTACATTGACTGGACATGCTATAGAGCAAGTTAAAGTGTACAAATATCTGGGTGTGTGGGTTCATGATAAACTGGCAGATGTATGTATATATGCAAGCCTCAAGCACTACCCTGAGAGCACTTGATTCAGTGTATCATGCAGCCCTCAGGTTCATTACCAATCAAAACGTCTTACACATCATTGTGATCTCTACAGCTCTGTTGGCTGGTAGTCATTGACCTTACGTAGCCTTAAACACTGGTATACACTGATTTATGAGGCCATACTGGGTAAAACGCCATTTTATCTCTGTTCTTTTTTAGTCAGGTCGGTAAATAAATATCAATTACGGTCCCATTCGCTTCGAACAGTACCAAAAATGAGAACGGGTCATGGTAGAAATAGTTTTAGTTACTTAGCTCCGTGGTCCTGGAATTCTCTCGAGTTTGGTTGGTGGAGTTTTAACCCTTGATCGATGTATATATCATAGAAGAATGTAATTGTTATTAGGCCAGCTGTTTTTAGTCAAAACTTTTTTTTGTTATACTGTATGTGTGTTTAAAGTTTTGTTTTAGAATAAGGCTGTAATGTAACAAACTGTGGAACAAGTCAAGGTTCTGAATACGTTCTGAATGCTCTGTACCTGTACAGTACATGCTGCAGTCTGGCTCACCTCCAGTTGCTGATGCAGTGTGTGTGTGTGTATGTGTGTGTGTGTGTGTGTGCACTTGTGTAGAGAGGTTTTTTCATTTCATTCTGGCCACATAGGTTTAATTTTCCTCCCCTACTACTCTGCATACCCCATGTTCAGTGTTTGTGTGTGCACTTGTGTAGAGAGGTTTTTTTCATTTCATTCTGGCCACATAGGTTTCATTTTCCTCCCCTACTACTCTACATACTCTCCATGTTCAGTGTGTGTGTCCAATCCTCTACTACAAGTAGGGCAGAGTCCACACTGCCTGCTCCTTCTGTGTGATATAATATGATCCTCCCTGGCTGGCTCCTGTAGGGAACAGGGTCTTTGTAGCCCATAGAGATACAGTACATGAAGCTCATAGATTTGCATTCCAAAATGGCACCCTATTCCCTTTATAGTGCACCACTGAGGCATTCCCATTCCAATTCCATTCTCTCCGAGGGGAATGCTAACTCCATTCTCTCCGAGGGGAATGCTAACTCCATTCTCGCCGAGGGGAATGCTAACTCCATTCTCTCCGAGGGGAATGCTAACTCCATTCTCTCCGAGGGGAATGCCCTCTCCATTCTGTCCGAGGGGAATGCCCTCTCCATTCTGTCCGAGGGGAATGCCCTCTCCATTCTCTCCGAGGGGAATGCCCTCTCCATTCTGTCCGAGGGGAATGCTAACTCCATTCTCGCCGAGGGGAATGCTAACTCCATTCTCGCCGAGGGGAATGCTAACTCCATTCTCTCCGAGGGGAATGCTAACTCCATTCTCTCCGAGGGGAATGCTAACTCCATTCTCTCCGAGGGGAATGCTAACTCCATTCTCTCCGAGGGGAATGCTAACTCCATTCTCTCCGAGGGGAATGCTAACTCCATTCTCTCCGAGGGGAATGCTAACTCCATTCTCTCCGAGGGGAATGCTAACTCTATTCTCTCCGAGGGGAATGCTAACTCTATTCTGTCTGAGGGGAATGCTAACTCCATTCTCTCCGAGGGGAATGCTAACTCCATTCTCTCCGAGGGGAATGCTAACTCCATTCTCTCCGAGGGGAATGCTAACTCCATTCTGTCTGAGGGGATTCTAACTATATGCACCGAGGAAACATTGAGTTTCTCACCCATCCTATCCTCAGACTTTCAACTATATACCTACTGGATGAAAAGAAGTCAGGGAGTTCACTCTCTCTGGGATTCCTCTGTTTCCTGTCTTACAGAGCCACAGTGACTTACAGGTTAATCACTAACACACTTGCCACAGTGCCACCATAGATCCAAAATGTCTGTGAGTCTAGACCTGCATACCTGTGTGTGTGCGTCACTCCTCTGGCCATGGTTCAGCTGGCTCTGTTAGCTCTCCTCCTGCCCGCTCTCCCTCACTAAATGACAATTAGTCATTTCACAGTTTTTATTCAGATGCTGATATAGAGCCAGTTAAACACAGTGGGGTTGGTAGATTACTGCTATAGAGCCAGTTAACCACAGTGGGGTTGGTATAATACTGCTATAGAGCCAGTTAAACACAGTGGGGTTGGTAGAGTACTGCTATAGAGCCATTTACTAACAGTGGGGTTGGTATAATACTGCTATAGAGCCATTTACTAACAGTGGGGTTGGTAGATTACTGCTATAGAGCCAGTTAAACACAGTGGGGTTGGTAGATTACTGCTATAGAGCCAGTTAAACACAGTGGGGTTGGTATAATACTGCTATAGAGCCTGTTAAACACAGTGGGGTTGGTAGAGTACTGCTATAGAGCCAGTTAAACACAGTGGGGTTGGTATAATACTGCTATAGAGCCAGTTAAACACAGTGGGGTTGGTAGATTACTGCTATAGAGCCAGTTAAACACAGTGGGGTTGGTATAATACTGCTATAGAGCCAGTTAAACACAGTGGGGTTGGT
Organism: Oncorhynchus nerka; assembly: GCF_034236695.1. Taxonomy (NCBI): domain Eukaryota; kingdom Metazoa; phylum Chordata; class Actinopteri; order Salmoniformes; family Salmonidae; genus Oncorhynchus; species Oncorhynchus nerka. Next base: position 11,232,628 of record NC_088403.1, read on the forward strand.
CAATGAGAGGAAGTGAGTGTGTGTATATGTTTACAAACCGTTCCAAGACCAGTCTCATTATGTATCCCACATGGTTTAGATCAGAAGCGTTCCACCTAACAGGGTGACCATAGTGCTCTATCATTAGATCAGGGATAGGAGACCCTGGTCCTGGATGCTCTATCATTAGATCAGGGATAGGAGACCCTGGTCCTGGATGCTCTATCATTAGATCAGGGATAGGAGACCCTGGTCCTGGATGCTCTATCATTAGATCAGGATAGGAGACCCTGGTCCTGGATGCTCTATCATTAGATCAGGGATAGGAGACCCTGGTCCTGGATGCTCTATCATTAGATCAGGGATAGGAGACCCTGGTCCTGGATGCTCTATCATTAGATCAGGGATAGGAGACCCTGGTCCTGGATGCTCTATCATTAGATCAGGGATAGGATACCCTGGTCCTGGATGCTCTATCATTAGATCAGGGATAGGAGACCCTGGTCCTGGATGCTCTATCATTAGATCAGGGATAGGAGACCCTGGTCCTGGATGCTCTATCATTAGATCAGGGATAGGAGACCCTGGTCCTGGATGCTCTATCATTAGATCAGGGATCTGAATCACCGGTCCTGGATGCTCTATCGTTAGATCAGAGATAGGAAGCCCTGGTCCTGGATGCTCTATCATTAGATCAGGGATCTGAATCACCGGTCCTGGATGCTCTATCGTTAGATCAGAGATAGGAAGCCCTAGTCCTGGATGCTCTAACATTAGATCAGGGACAGGAAACCCTGGTTCTGGATGCTCTATCATTAGATCTGTGTGTGTAAGAAAGAGAGATGTACACACAGCAAGCTTAGAGAGATGGTGTAGTTTAGAGAGATGGTGTAGTTTAGAGAGATGGTGTAGCTTAGAGAGATGGTGTAACTTAGAGAGATGGTGTAACTTAGAGAGATGGTGTAACTTAGAGAGATGGTGTAGTTTAGAGAGATGGTGTAGCTTAGAGAGATGGTGCAACTTAGAGAGATGGTGCAGCTTAGAGAGATGGTGCAACTTAGAGAGATGGTGTAGCTTAGAGAGATGGTGTAGCTTAGAGAGATGGTGTAGTTTAGAGAGATGGTGTAGTTTAGAGAGATGGTGTAGTTTAGAGAGATGGTGTAGTTTAGAGAGAAGGTGTAGTTTAGAGAGATGGTGTAGATTAGAGAGATGGTGTAGCTTAGAGAGATGGTGTAACTTAGAGAGATGGTGTAACTTAGAGAGATGGTGTAACTTAGAGAGATGGTGTAGTTTAGAGAGATGGTGTAGTTTAGAGAGATGGTGCAACTTAGAGAGATGGTGCAGTTTAGAGAGATGGTGTAGTTTAGAGAGATGGTGTAGTTTAGAGAGAGATGGTGTAGTTTAGAGAGATGGTGCACCTTAGAGAGATGGTGTAGTTTAGAGAGATGGTGTAGCTTAGAGAGATGGTGCAGCTTAGAGAGATGGTGCACCTTAGAGAGATGGTGCAGTTTAGAGAGATGGTGTAGTTTAGAGAGATGGTGTAGCTTAGAGAGATGGTGTAGCTTAGAGAGATGGTGTAGCTTAGAGAGATGGTGTAGTTTAGAGAGATGGTGTAGCTTAGAGAGATGGTGTAGCTTAGAGAGATGGTGTAGCTTCTAGAGATGGTGTAACTTAGAGAGATGGTGTAACTTAGAGAGATGGTGTAGTTTAGAGAGATGGCGTAGCTTAGAGAGATGGTGTAGTTTAGAGAGATGGCGTAGTTTAGAGAGATGGTGTAGTTTAGATAGATAGTAAGGCTTCTAGAGATGGTGTAACTTAGAGAGATGGTGTAGCTTAGAGAGATGGTGTAGTTTAGAGAGATGGCGTAGTTTAGAGAGATGGCGTAGTTTAGAGAGATGGCGTAGCTTAGAGAGATGGTGTAGTTTAGAGAGATGGTGTAGTTTAGATAGATAGTAAGGCTTCTAGAGATGGTGTAACTTAGAGAGATGGTGTAGTTTAGAGATGGTGTAGTTTAGAGAGATGGTGCACCTTGGAGAGATGGTGTAGCTTAGAGAGATGGTGTAGCTTAGAGAGATGGTGTAGCTTAGAGAGATGGTGTAGTTTAGAGAGATGGTGTAGCTTAGAGAGATGGTGTAGCTTAGAGAGATGGTGTAGCTTAGAGAGATGGTGTAGCTTAGAGAGATGAGATGGTGTAGCTTAGAGAGATGGTGTAGCTTAGAGAGATGGTGTAGCTTAGAGAGATGGTGTAACTTAGAGAGATGGTGTAGCTTAGAGAGATGGTGTAGCTTAGAGAGATGGTGTAATTTAGAGAGATGGTGTAGCTTAGAGAGATGGTGTAGCTTAGAGAGATGGTGTAGCTTAGAGAGATGGTGTAGTTTAGAGAGATGGTGTAACTTAGAGAGATGGTGTAGCTTAGAGAGATGGTGTAGTTTAGAGAGATGGTGTAACTTAGAGAGATGGTGTAACTTAGAGAGATGGTGTAGTTTAGAGAGATAGTAAGGCTTCTAGAGATGGTGTAGCTTAGAGAGATGGCGTAGTTTAGAGAGATGGTGTAGCTTAGAGAGATGGTGTAGTTTAGAGAGATGGTGTAACTTAGAGAGATGGTGTAGTTTAGAGAGATAGTAAGGCTTCTAGAGATGGTGTAACTTAGAGAGATGGTATAGTTTAGAGAGATAGTAAGGCTTCTAGAGATGGTGTAACTTAGAGAGATGGTGTAGTTTAGATAGATAGTAAGGCTTCTAGAGATGGTGTAGTTTAGAGAGATGGTGTAGTTTAGAGAGATGGTGTAGTTTAGAGAGATGGTGTAACTTAGAGAGATGGTGTAGTTTAGAGAGATAGTAAGGCTTCTAGAGATGGTGTAACTTAGAGAGATGGTGTAGTTTAGATAGATAGTAAGGCTTCTAGAGATGGTGTAACTTAGTGAGATGGTAAAGGCAGATTCCCAGTCTAATCTCTAGTCCATCAGCAGGCGTACAGGACAGTGTCCTCTGTTAGGGTGACTGACTTTTCTCTGTGTACAAAACAAACCTAAACAACCCCCATCCACAGCAGGGCCAGTAACAGCCTCTTTCTGTCTGATAACCTTCACTGCTACTGGGGCAGAATGAACAGGTGAGGACAGTGGCTGGAGGGAGGTTGACCCCGGGGGTGTCACCTTGACCAAAGTTTCCTTAGTCCCCTAGTGAGGGGAAAATCATACGTGTGTCTTCATGGGCTATAAAACACACTATCTCAGTGTGTCAGAGTGTGTGTGTGTGTGTGTGTGTGTGTGTGTGTGTGTGTGTGTGTGTGTGTGTGTGTGTGAGAGAGAGTGTGTGAGAGCGAGAAGAGTGTGTGTGTGTGTGTGTGAGAGCGAGAAGAGTGTGTGTGTGTGTGTGTGTGTGTGTGTGTGTGTGTGTGTGTGTGTGAGAGAGTGTGTGAGAGCGAGAAGAGTGTGTGTGTGTGTGTGTGTGTGAGAGCGAGAAGAGTGTGTGTGTGTGTGTGTGTGTGAGAGCGAGAAGAGTGTGTATGTGTGTGTGAGAGAGTGTGTGAGAGCGAGAAGAGTGTGTGTGTGTGTGTGTGTGTGTGTGAGAGAGTGTGTGAGAGCGAGAAGAGTGTGTATGTGTGTGTGAGAGAGTGTGTGAGAGCGAGAAGAGTGTGTGTGTGTGTGTGTGTGTGTGTGTGTGTGTGTGTGTGTGTGAGAGAGAGTGTGTGAGAGCGAGAAGAGTGTGTATGTGTGTGTTCTTAACAGTGACTAAAGTCGTGTGGACAGTTGTCTCCGTCTCATGTTGTCCTTAGCTAAACTCTCTCTCCCACAAACCACTTTCCCACAGCCTCACACTGGTTTTCAACTGGCTTTGAACTGGCTGCTTAACTAAATCCAATCACCTTCCTCTACCAGTGAGAGAGGGAGAGAGTTTTGCATATTTTCACAGACCACAATGTCTAACCGAGGGCTTTGACGAAGGGAGCCCTCTGCTCCAACTTCTAATTGCCCCCTTGTTTCTTCCAAAAGCATGTTCCTTTGTTCCTTTGGCAACAACACATGGTGTGCTGATTCCGTTCCAGGAGATCCTCTTTCAGAAGACGAGCTTCGTGGTGGGATTGGAGAAGCGTGAGAAAGAGGTCAGGGGGTTAGTCGGAGGCTGGCAGGGAGTGTGTGAGTGGTAGCTGTGATCTCACAGCATGTCCATTTATCAGCAGGCAGGGTGAGAGGGCAGCCCTGTCAGTTTGGCCCAGGAGCATGTAGGGACCATTCAATAGAAGCTTGGAAGAGGAGGGGATGGAGTATCAGAGAGAAGAGGGGATGGAGTATCAGAGAGAAGAGGGGATGGAGTGACCGAGAGAAGAGGGGATGGAGTGACCGAGAGAAGAGGGGATGGAGTGACCGAGAGAAGAGGGGATGGAGTATCAGAGAGAAGAGGGGATGGAGTGACCGAGAGAAGAGGGGATGGAGTGACAGAGAGGGGGATGGAGTGACAGAGAGAAGAGGGGATGGAGTATCAGAGAGAAGAGGGGATGGAGTGACCGAGAGAAGAGGGGATGGAGTGACCGAGAGAAGAGGGGATGGAGTGACAGAGAGAAGAGGGGATGGAGTATCAGAGAGAAGAGGGGATGGAGTGACCGAGAGAAGAGGGGATGGAGTGACAGAGAGAAGAGGGGATGGAGTGACCGAGAGAAGAGGGGATGGAGTGACCGAGAGGGGGATGGAGTATCAGAGAGAAGAGGGGATGGAGTATCAGAGAGAAGAGGGGATGGCGTGACCGAGAGAAGAGGGGATGGAGTGACCGAGAGAAGAGGGGATGGAGTGACAGAGAGAAGAGGGGATGGAGGGACAGAGAGAAGAGGGGATGGAGTGACCGAGAGGGGATGGAGTGACCGAGAGGGGGATGGAGTGACCGAGAGGGGGATGGAGTGACCGAGAGGGGGATGGATTGACAGAGAGGGGGATGGAGTGACAGAGAGGGGGATGGAGTGACAGAGAGGGGGATGGAGTGACAGAGAGGGGGATGGAGTGACAGAGAGGGGGATGGAGTGACAGAGAGGGGGATGGAGTATCAGAGAGAAGAGGGGATGGAGTGACCGAGAGGGGGATGGAGTGACCGAGAGGGGGATAGAGTGACCGAGAGGGGGATGGAGTGACCGAGAGGGGGATGGAGTGACCGAGAGGGGGATGGAGTGACCGAGAGGGGGATGGAGTGGCAGAGAGAGGGATGGGGTGACAGAGAGGGGGAACAGTAGGTCTCCACAGGGAGGGGGTGACAGACAGGGGAACAGTAGGTCTCCACAGGGAGGGGGTGACAGACAGGGGAACAGTAGGTCTCCACAGGGAGGGGGTGACAGACAGGGGAACAGTAGGTCTCCACAGGGAGGGGAGGGGTGACAGACAGGGGGACAGTAGGTCTCCACAGGGAGGGGGTGACAGACAGGGGAACAGTAGGTCTCCACAGGGAGGGGTGACAGACAGGGGAACAGTAGGTCTCCACAGGGAGGGGGAGGGGGTGACCGACAGGGAACAGTAGGTCTCCACAGGGAGGGGGTGACGGACAGGGGAACAGTAGGTCTCCACAGGGAGGGGGTGACAGACAGGGGAACAGTAGGTCTCCACAGGGAGGGGGTGACAGACAGGGGAACAGTAGGTCTCCACAGGGAGGGGGTGACAGACAGGGGGACAGTAGGTCTCCACAGGGAGGGGAGGGGGTGACAGACAGGGGAACAGTAGGTCTCCACAGGGAGGGGAGGGGTGACAGACAGGGGGACAGTAGGTCTCCACAGGGAGGGGGGGGGTGACCGACAGTAGGGAACAGTAGGTCTCCACAGGGGAGGGGAGGGGTAACAGACAGGGGAACAGTAGGTCTCCACAGGGAGGGGGTGACAGACAGGGGAACAGTAGGTCTCCACAGGGAGGGGGTGACAGACAGGGGAACAGTAGGTCTCCACAGGGAGGGGAGGGGTGACAGACAGGGGGACAGTAGGTCTCCACAGGGAGGGGGTGACCGACAGGGGAACAGTAGGTCTCCACAGGGAGGGGGAGGGGTAACAGACAGGGGAACAGTAGGTCTCCACAGGGAGGGGGTGACAGACAGGGGAACAGTAGGTCTCCACAGGGAGGGGTGACAGACAGGGGAACAGTAGGTCTCCACAGGGAGGGGGAGGGGGTGACAGACAGGGGGACAGTAGGTCTCCACAGGGAGGGGGTGACCGACAGGGGAACAGTAGGTCTCCACAGGGAGGGGGTGACAGACAGGGGAACAGTAGGTCTCCACAGGGAGGGGGTGACAGACAGGGGAACAGTAGGTCTCCACAGGGAGGGGGTGACAGAGAGGGGAACAGTAGGTCTCCACAGGGAGGGGGTGACAGAGGGGAACAGTAGGTCTCCACAGGGAGGGGGTAACAGAGGGGAACAGTAGGTCTCCACAGGGAGGGGAGGGGTAACAGACAGGGGAACAGTAGGTCTCCACAGGGAGGGGGTGACAGACAGGGGAACAGTAGGTCTCCACAGGGAGGGGGTGACAGAGGGGAACAGTAGGTCTCCACAGGGAGGGGGTAACAGAGGGGAACAGTAGGTCTCCACAGGGAGGGGAGGGGTAACAGACAGGGGAACAGTAGGTCTCCACAGGGAGGGGGTGACAGAGGGGAACAGTAGGTCTCCACAGGGAGGGGGTGACCGACAGGGGGACAGTAGGTCTCCACAGGGAGGGGAGGGGGTGACCGACAGGGGGACAGTAGGTCTCCACAGGGAGGGGAGGGGTAACAGACAGGGGAACAGTAGGTCTCCACAGGGAGGGGGTGACAGACAGGGGAACAGTAGGTCTCCACAGGGAGGGGGTGACAGAGAGGGGAACAGTAGGTCTCCACAGGGAGGGGGTGACAGAGGGGAACAGTAGGTCTCCACAGGGAGGGGGTGACAGAGGGGAACAGTAGGTCTCCACAGGGAGGGGGTGACCGACAGGGGGACAGTAGGTCTCCACAGGGAGGGGAGGGGGTGACAGACAGGGGAACAGTAGGTCTCCACAGGGAGGGGTGACAGACAGAGGGACAGTAGGTCTCCACAGGGAGGGGGTGACAGACAGGGGAACAGTAGGTCTCCACAGGGAGGGGGTGACAGACAGGGGAACAGTAGGTCTCCACAGGGAGGGGAGGGGTGACAGACAGGGGAACAGTATGTCTCCACAGGGAGGGGGTGACAGGGAGGGGAACAGTAGGGGGTCTCCACAGGGAGGGGGTGACAGACAGGGGAACAGTAGGTCTCCACAGGGAGGGGTGACAGACAGGGGGACAGTAGGTCTCCACAGGGAGGGGGTGACAGACAGGGGAACAGTAGGTCTCCACAGGGAGGGGAGGGGGTGACCGACAGGGGAACAGTAGGTCTCCACAGGGAGGGGGTGACAGACAGGGGAACAGTAGGTCTCCACAGGGAGGGGGTGACAGACAGGGGAACAGTAGGTCTCCACAGGGAGGGGGTGACAGACAGGGGAACAGTAGGTCTCCACAGGGAGGGGGTGACAGACAGGGGAACAGTAGGTCTCCACAGGGAGGGGGAGGGGGTGACAGACAGGGGAACAGTATGTCTCCACAGGGAGGGGGTGACAGGGAGGGGAGGGGTGACAGACAGGGGGACAGTAGGTCTCCACAGGGAGGGGGTGACCGACAGGGGAACAGTAGGTCTCCACAGGGAGGGGGAGGGGGTGACCGACAGGGGAACAGTAGGTCTCCACAGGGAGGGGGTGACAGACAGGGGGACAGTAGGTCTCCACAGGGAGGGGGTGACAGACAGGGGGAACAGTAGGTCTCCACAGGGAGGGGGTGACAGACAGGGGGACAGTAGGTCTCCACAGGGAGGGGGTGACAGACAGGGGAACAGTAGGTCTCCACAGGGAGGGGGAGGGGGTGACAGACAGGGGAACAGTAGGTCTCCACAGGGAGGGGGAGGGGGTGACAGGGAGGGGAACAGTAGGTCTCCACAGGGAGGGTTGAAGTAAAGTAGGACGCTTGTAGTGACTCATTTTTACTCTCAAAACAACCCCCAAATCATTGCCTAACATTTCCAGTCGTGAGAGTTCATGTTTATGTGGGTGTTATGAATAGACTATTTACAGCTGTTAAAAGTAAGCAACGGGCTTAGCATCAGAATACAATGGTGATGAACTAGCCACTACTATTGTCACAGCACTGTATTGTACAAGGTCAGATCAGTAGGAGGTTCCCATGACAACAGGGCGTGGTTGAGTGGGCTGTTGTTTACCTGATCAGCTCTCTGTCTCCTCAGCAGAGAGAAGACAGGCCACTCAGCCTGTCAGTGAAAAGGGCACCCCGATTTAACACAGCTAATTGTACACGAACAGAGACAGAGAGAGTGAGACAGAGAGCCCACACAAAGTCCTTGTTTGTACGGTGCTTTGGTGCTTACATTTCACTTCCTTATGTTATTATAAGATACATTTTACCAAGACAAATATCATTATTCCTGTTCTGAATCGTTCATTGGGCTCTTTCTAACATCTCATTAACATCTCATTAACATGACCTTTCCCTTTATAGCCCAAAAGTCAGAGTTCGTAAACCTAATTACATCCCATAATAAACACAGAGCTCTGTAACTGGGTAACAGGTACATGCTCAGTGCTCCGTTGACCTTTCACAGGGATACACTTGTTTTGGTGAAAAAAGGAAGAACAGAAATGTCAAATTAATATGAAAAGCTTATTAAAAATATGGAAAAACAAAAATACATATATCCATCTCACCTCTAATATTGTTTTATGTCCTGCGGGTTGGAGTAGAAAGAAGACGAGACCAACGGGATCCTGTCAGGTTGGAGTAGAAAGAAGACGAGACCAACAGGATCCTGTCAGGTTGGAGTAGAAAGAAGACGAGACCAACAGGAAAGGGATCTTGTCAGGTTGGAGTAGAAAGAAGACGAGACCAACGGGATCCTGTCAGGTTGGAGTAGAAAGAAGACGAGACCAACGGGATCCTGTCAGGTTGGAGTAGAAAGAAGACGAGACCAACGGGATCCTGTCAGGTTGGAGTAGAAAGAAGACGAGACCAACGGGATCCTGTCAGGTTGGAGTAGAAAGAAGACGAGACCAACGGGATCCTGTCAGGTTGGAGTAGAAAGAAGACGAGACCAACGGGATCCTGTCAGGTTGGAGTAGAAAGAAGACGAGACCAACGGGATCCTGTCAGGTTGGAGTAGAAAGAAGACGAGACCAACGGGATCCTGTCAGGTTGGAGTAGAAAGAAGACGAGACCAACGGGAAAGGGATCTTGTCAGGTTGGAGTAGAAAGAAGACGAGACCAACGGGATCCTGTCAGGTTGGAGTAGAAAGAAGACGAGACCAACGGGATCCTGTCAGGTTGGAGTAGAAAGAAGACGAGACCAACAGGATCCTGTCAGGTTGGAGTAGAAAGAAGACGAGACCAACAGGATCCTGTCAGGTTGGAGTAGAAAGAAGACGAGACCAACGGGATCCTGTCAGGTTGGAGTAGAAAGAAGACGAGACCAACAGGATCCTGTCAGGTTGGAGTAGAAAGAAGACGAGACCAACGGGATCCTGTCAGGTTGGAGTAGAAAGAAGACGAGACCAACAGGATCCTGTCAGGTTGGAGTAGAAAGAAGACGAGACCAACAGGATCCTGTCAGGTTGGAGTAGAAAGAAGACGAGACCAACGGGATCCTGTCAGGTTGGAGTAGAAAGAAGACGAGACCAACGGGATCCTGTCAGGTTGGAGTAGAAAGAAGACGAGACCAACGGGATCCTGTCAGGTTGGAGTAGAAAGAAGACGAGACCAACAGGATCCTGTCAGGTTGGAGTAGAAAGAAGACGAGACCAACAGGATCCTGTCAGGTTGGAGTAGAAAGAAGACGAGACCAACGGGATCCTGTCAGGTTGCCAGTTGCCTTCATTCTCACACAGAATCCAGCCTTGCTGACCAGACGCCATTTTCCTGTTTTTTTTTTACAACTTTTTCATCTGGCCTCCATTAATTTAGTCACCCTAATTCTGGCCATCATCCTACAGCGGTAAAAAGTCCAATATCTTCTGAACAGATTATGAGACATGAGGTTTGGACCGTACGTTTTCTTAGAGGAGTATCTACACAATTAACACATTGATCTACAGTATTGGTAAAAATATGCGTTTTTGATTTGGCACCCTACTGTTGGGCTACTGTTTTGAAGCAGGGTTATTTCTCGTCTTTAGATTAATTTACTTTGACAGCTATTTATTTTTAAGAGATGGCTAGAACATTTCCTCAATTACTCAAATGGACATTTGAGTACAATCTAGTCTAGCCTATATTTGTGCAATGGTTCATCATACAGGGGTCAGAGGAGCTCGGCTTGCCCCGTACCATCTCCCAAGCCTCACGTGAGGAAAGAAAGCCCTCCTCTTCACCCAGAATGAGGGCAGTGAGTTTGTCCATATAAAATTCTCACTGGGATAACCTTTCCGTGCAAATATCATGAAACAGGAAGATCTCGTTGAAAGGGCTTTATATAGACTGACTCCTAAGGTTCTAATGGCAGATTAAAACCTAGAGGTGACAGGCGACCTCCTTGTATCATCCCACCAGCTGTAAAAAACCTCTAGAGATTGAAGGAGAGAACATGAATTAGTCAACATGTTACATTTTCGTCAGTTAACAGATAAGTGACGGTCTACCGGATGATTCTCAGTGAGCTTTTTCCACCACAGGTTGGCTCTTTCCTCAGGTCTGGACTGATGAGGGACTCAACATCTCAGAGTGCTGATCCAGGATGTGTTCTAGATCCTAGTGAATATGATTATATGAACAGGGGGGGGGACCTGATCCCAGAACAGCACTCCTACAAGGTAAACAAATCTGCCAATGTGCCCTTGAGCAAAGCACTTAACCCTAATTTGCTCCAGGGGTGCCATACTACTATGGCTGACCCTGTAAAACAACACATTTCACTGCACCCATCTGGTGTGATGAGGGTGCCAGCCTCTACAGGATCTCAGTCCAGCCCAACAGGGTTCATAATCTGGCAACAAACACACAGCGAGGGGCAAATACTGTATGTCATGAAACAGGGGGAGGACTGCCAAGTTCCACCTTCCTATGGTGTGGGGGACTGCCAAGTTCCACCTTCCTATGGTGGGGGGACTGCCAAGTTCCACCTTCCTATGGTGTGGGGGGACTGCCAAGTTCCACCTTCCTATGGTGGGGGGAGGACTGCCAAGTTCCACCTTCCTATGGTGGTGGGGGGGGGAGCATCTACTCAGCACAAACACAAGAGACTCAGAGGAATGCACATTGCCTAATTCAGCCAACATGGGACAGACTTAACTGTGTCAATCTGTTGAGCTGAGGCGGCACACGCACGCACACACACACACACACACACACACACACAGAGGAACGCAAGGCACTAACTGAGTCCTATGCAGTGCGTGTTCTTGTAGGACATTTCTGGATAAGAAAATAAATGAAGGAAATGCATTTTTCATTTTCATCAGATAAGGACATACCGTTAACAAGATGGCCGCCCTGATTTCACACAATCACTAATTATTTTAATGACGTATAAAAACAATCAATCACCCGAAGAAACAATGCATTTCCTTCCCTTGACGGCTTTCTATTGGTCTCAGACATGAATGGTTACTTAATTAGCCACCAAATGGTACCCTATTCCCTACATAGGGCACTACTTTTGTACAGGGCCCTGGTTAAAAGCAGTGCACTACATAGAGAATGGTGTGCCACTTGGGAGGGAGCCTTATTCCTCAGTGATTTATATATCAGGGTAGTGCAGCTCTGTTGTGGAATATTGTTCCTAACGGAATTCCCTTTTCCTTCCCCGCTTCCCATCGACTTCATTCTTTCCACAGAATCCATGACTACTGACAAACACTCGTTTTCCCAGTCTCCCACCAGCCTGCCTCCCAATTGGCTCTCAGTCACAAGCGTAAGTCATTCAGTCTGTCTATCCCAGTCTCCCACCAGCCTGCCTCCCAATTGGCTCTCAGTCACAAGCGTAAGTTATTCAGTCTGTCTATCCCAGTCTCCCACCAGCCTGCCTCCCAATTGGCTCTCAGTCACAAGCGTAAGTCATTCAGTCTGTCTATCCCAGTCTCCCACCAGCCTGCCTCCCAATTGGCTCTCAGTCACAAGCGTAAGTCATTCAGTCTGTCTATAATAATGTATTGTGCAACCTGTAACACGATCAAATAGTATGTTTCAGTAGTGCCCAGCCAACCGTTTATAGAAACAGAGAGACCAGAGGTCTTATGTCCAGTATAAAGCGTCTCAGGGCAAACGTACTGATCTAGGATCAGGTCCCTTCTGTTATATATTGTGATCTAAACAGCTAAACTGATCCCAAATCAGTTATGAGATACCTTAGCTAACTCAGTTTATCACGATTCCTGACATTTAATCCTAATAAAAATTCTCTGTCTTAGGTCAGTTAGGATCACCACTTTATTTTAAGAACGTGAAATGGCAGAACAATAGTAGAGAGAATGATTTGTTTCAGACTTTATTTCTTTTATCACATTCCCAGTGGGTCAGAAGTTGACATACACTCATTTAGTATTTGGTAGCATTGCCTTTAAATAGTTTAACTTGGGTCAAACGGTTCAGGTAGCCTTCCACAAGTTTCCCACAAGTTGGGTGAATTTTGGCCCATTCCTCCTGACAGAGCTGGTGTAACTGAGTCAGGTTTGTAGGTCAACTTGCTCACACACACTTTTTCAGTTCTGCCCACAAATGTTCTATAGGATTGAGATCAGGGCTTTGTGATGGCCACTTCAATACCTTGACTTTGTTGTGCTTAAGCCATTTTGCCACAACTTTGGAAGTATACTTGGGGTCATTGTCCATTTGGAAGACCCATTTGCGACCTAGATTTAACTTCCTGACTGATGTCTTGAGATGTTGCTTTAATATCTCCACATAATTGTCCTTCCTCATAATGACATCTATTTTGTGAAGTGCACCAGTCCCTCCTGCAGCAAAGCACCACACAACATGAGCACCCCCGCTTCACGGTTAGGAAGAAGTTCTTCGGCTTACAAGCCTCCCCATTTTTCCTCCAAACATAACGATGGTCATTATGGCCAAACAGTTCTATTTTTGTTTCATCAGATCAGAGAACATTTCTTCAAAAAGTACGATCTTTGTCCCCATGTGCAGTTGCAAACCGTATTCTGGCTTTTTTCTGGTGGTTTTGGAGCAGTGGCTTCTTCCTTGCAGAGCGGCCTTTCAGGTTATGTCGATATAGGACTCGTTTTAATGTGGATATAGATACTTTTGTACCTGTTTCCTCCAGCATCTTCACAAGGTCCTTTGCTGTTGTTCTGGGATTGATTTGCACTTTTCTCACCAAAGTACGTTAATCTCTAGGAGACAGAACGCGTCTCCTTCCTGAGTTGTACGTCGTCTGCGTGGTCCCATGGTGTTTATACTTGCGTACTATTGTTTGTACAGATGAACGTGGTACCTTCAAGCATTTGGAAATTGCTCCAAATGAACCAAATTTGTGGAGGTCTACAATTTTTTTTGTGAGGTCTTGGCTGATTTTTTTGATTTTCCCATGATGTCAAGCAAAGAGGCACTGAGTTTGAAGGTAGGCCTTGAAATACATCCACAGGTACACCTCCAATTGACTCAAATGAAGTCAATTAGCCTATGAGAAGCTTCTAAAGCCATGCCATAATTTTGGGGAATTTTCCAAGCTGTTTAAAGGCACCAGTCCACTTATACTTCTGACCCACTGGAATTGTGATACAGTGAATTATAAGTGAAATAATCTGTCTGTTAACAATAGTTGGAACATTTGTGTCATGCACAAAGTAGATGTCCTAACCAACTTGCCAAAACTATAGTTTGTTAACAAGAAATTTGTGGAGTGGTTGAAAAACGAGTTTTTAATGACGCCAAACTAATTGTATGTAAACTTACGACTTCAACTGTATATAAACTCAACAAATAAACACTGTCAACTGCGTTTATTTTCAGCAAACTTAATGTGTAAATATTAGTTAGATTCAACAAGCTTCAACAACAGACATAAACTGAACAAGTTCCACAGACATGTGACTAACAGAAAAGGAATAATGTGTCCCTGAACAAAGGGGGGTCAAAATGAAAAGTAACAGTCAGTATCTGTTGTGGCCACTAGCTACAGATTTGCCAGTTATTGCTGTGAGATGTTACCCCACTCTTCCACCAAGGCCCCTATCCCTCACCCTCCGATCCAACAGGTCCCAGACGTGCTCAATGGAATTGAGATCTGGGCTCTACGCTGGTCATGGCAGAACACTGACATTCCTGTCTTGCAGGAAATCACAAACAGAACGAGCAGTATGGCTGGTGGCATTGTCATGCTGGAGGGTCATGTCAGGATGAGCCTGCAGGAAGGGTACCACATGAGGGAGGAGGATGTCTTCCCTGTAACGCACAGCGTTGAGATTGCCTGCAATGACAACAAGCTCAGTCAGATGATGCTGTGACCCACCGCCCCAGACCGTGACGGACCCTCCGCCTACAAATCGATCCCACTCCAGAGTACAGGCCTCGGTGTAACGCTCATTCCTTCTGCGATAAACACGAATCCGACCATCACCCCTGGTGAGACAAAACCGTGACTCGTCAGTGAAGAGCACTTTTTGCCAGTCCTGTCTGGTCCAGTGACGGTTTGTGCCCATAGGCGGCGTTGTTGCTGGTGATGTTTGGTGAGGACCTGCCTTTACAACAGGCCTACAAGCCCTCAGTCCAGCATCTCTCAGCCTATTGCGGACAGTCTGATCACTGATGGAGGGATTGTGCGTTCCTGGTGTAACTCGGGCAGTTGTTGTTGCCATCCTGTATCTGTCCCGCAGGTGTGATGTTCGGCAGTACCGATCCTGTGCAGGTGTTGTTAAACGTGGCCTGCCATTGAGAGGACGATCAGCTGTCCGTCCTGTAGCGCGGTCTTAGGCATCTCACAGTACGGACATTGCAATTTATTTCCCTGGGCACATATGCAGTCCTCATGCCTCCTTGCAGAATGCCTAAGGCACATTCACACAGATGAGCAGGGACCCTGAGCATCTTTCTTTTGGTGTTTTTCCAGAGTCAGTAGAAAGGCCTCTTTAGTGTCCTAATTTTTCATAACTGTGACCTTAATTGCCTACCGTCTGTATACTGTTCGTGTCCTAATGGGGCATGTTCATTAATTGTTTATGGTTCATTGAACAAGCATGGGAAACAGTGTTTAAACCCTTTACAATAAAGATCTGTTTAGTTATTTGGATTTTTACGAATTATCTTTTAAAGTCAGGGTCCTGAAAAAGGGACGTTTCCTTTTGTTGCTGAGTTATATACACTGCTCAAAAAAATAAAGGGAACACTTAAACAACACAATGTAACTCCAAGTCAATCACACTTCTGTGAAATCAAACTGTCCACTTAGGAAGCAACACTGAATGACAATACATTTCACATGCTGTTGTGCAAATGGAATAGACAACAGGTGGAAATTATAGGCAATTAGCAAGACACCCCCAATAAAGGAGTGGTTCTGCAGGTGGTGACCACAGACCACTTCTCAGTTCCTATGCTTCCTGGCTGATGTTTTGGTCACTTTTGAATGCTGGCGGTGCTTTCACTCTAGTGGTAGCATGAGAGTCCACAACCCACACAAGTGGCTCAGGTAGTGCAGCTCATCCAGGATGGGACATCAATGCGAGCTGTGGCAAGAAGGTTTGCTGTGTCTGTCAGCATAGTGTCCAGAGCATAGAGGCGCTACCAGGAAACAGGCCAGTACATCAGGAGACATGGAGGAGGCCGTAGGAGGGCAACAACCCAGCAGCAGGACCGCTACCTCCGCCTTTGTGCAAGGAGGAGCAGGAGGAGCACTGCCAGAGCCCTGCAAAATGACCTCCAGCAGGCCACAAATGTGCATGTGTCTGCTCAAACGGTCAGAAACAGACTCCATGAGGGTGGTATGAGGGCCCGACATCCACAGGTGGGGGTTGTGCTTACAGCCCAACACCGTGCAGGACGTTTGGCATTTGCCAGAGAACACCAAGATTGGCAAATTCGCCACTGGTGCACTGTGCTCTTCACAGATGAAAGCAGGTTGACACTGAGCACATGTGACAGACGTGACAGAGTCTGGAGACAGCGTGGAGAATGTTCTGCTGCCTACAACATCCTCCAGCATGACCGGTTTGGCGGTGGGTCAGTCATGGTGTGGGGTGGCATTTCTTTGGGGGGCCGCACAGCCCTCCATGTGCTCGCCAGAGGTAGCATGACTGCCATTAGGTACCGATATGAGATCCTCAGACCCCTTGTGAGACCATATGCTGGTGCGGTTGGCCCTGGGTTCCTCCTAATGCAAGACAATGCTAGACCTCATGTGGCTGGAGTGTGTCAGCAGTTCCTGCAAGAGGAAGGCATTGATGCTATGGACTGGCCCGCCCGTTCCCCAGACCTGAATCCAATTGAGCACATCTGGGACATCATGTCTCGCTCCATCCACCAACGCCACGTTGCACCACAGACTGTCCAGGAGTTGGCGGATGCTTTAGTCCAGGTCTGGGAGGAGATCCCTCAGGAGACCATCCGCCACCTCATCAGGAGCATGCCCAGGCGTTGTAGGGAGGTCATACAGGCACGTGGAGGCCACACACACTACTGAGCCTCATTTTGACTTGTTTGAAGGACATTACATCAAAGTTGGATGAGCCTGTAGTGTGGTTTTCCACTTTAATTTTGAGTGTGACTCCAAATCCAGAGCTCCATGGGTTGATACATTTGATTTCCATTGATCATTTGTGTGATTTTGTTGTCAGCACATTCAACTATGTAAAGAAAACAGTATTTAATAAGAATATTGAATTCAGATCTAGGATGTGTTATTTTAGTGTTCCCTTTATTTTTTGGAGCAGTATATATAGAGAGATAGAGAGAGAGATAGCGAGAGAGAGAGAGAGAGAGAGAGAGAGAGAGAGAGAGAGACATGTGCCTTCTACTGAGGAGTGGCTTCCATCTGGCCACTCTACCATAAAAGGTCTGATTGGTGGAGTGCTGCAGAGATGGTTGTCCTTCTGGGAGGTTCTCCCATCTCCACAGGTCCTTTGGAGCTCTGTCAGAGTTGACCATTGGGTTCTTGGTCACCTCCTTAACCAAGGCCTTTCTCCCCCGATTGTTCAGTTTGGCCGGGCGGACAGCTCTAGGAAGAGTCTTGGTGGTTCCAAACTTCTTCCATTTAAGAATGTTCTTGGGGACCTTAAATGCTGCAGACATTTTTCGGTACCCTTCTGTGCCTCGACACAATCCTGTCTTGGAGCTCTACGGACAACTCCTTCGAACTCATGGCTTGGTTTTTGCTCTGACACGCACTTTCAACTGTGGGACCTTTATATAGACAGGTGTGTGCCTTTCCAAATCATGTCCAATCAATTGAATTTACCACAGGTGGACTCCAATCAAGTTGTAGAAACATCTCAAGGATGATCAATGGAAACAGGATGCACCTGAGCTCAATTTCTAGTATCAAATCAAATTTTATTTGTCACATGAGCCGAATGCAACAGGTGTTGTAGACCTTACAGTGAAATGCTTACAAGCCCTTAACCAACAATGCAGTTAAGAAAATATCTTTAAAAAAACTAAGAGATCATAATAACAATAGTGGGGCTACATACAGGGGGTACCGGTACAGAGTCAATGAGCGGGGGCACCGGTGTCGAGGTAATATATACATGTAGGTAGAGTTAAAGTGACTATGCATAGATAATAGCAAAGGGTCTGAATACTTATTTTATAAATCTGCAAAAATATCTACAAATATTTTTTCGCTTTGTCATTATGGGGTATTGTGTGTAGATTGATGATGATTTTGTATTTATTTAATCAATTTTAGAATAAGTCTGTAAACGTAACAAAATGTGTTAAAAGTCAAGGGGTCTGAATACTTTGAGTGCACAGTACAGTATGTCATATACTGCCCCCATGTGGTAGTGGATGGTACTAAAACATGTGGATAAAAACAAACATTTAGGACAAGATTAAAGGACCAATAACTTGATTAATTTAAATTACTTTTATTTATTAAGTTTACAAATAAAGTAACAAATATATTTTATTGGAGCGCAAAGCGCAGTTTTATTTGAAGCTTGAACAGCCTCTACTTAATGCAGAACAGTTAAACGCTGCCAATGACTCCTAACAGGTTCCGTTTGGTTTTCCATTTTACTATTAGTTTAAAACATTTTTGTACAATGTTAAACAGCACGAGGAAAAACCATTGAATTAAGTCACTAGATGTTTCTTGAGACATAAAATTGCAAAAAAAAAAAAAAAAAAATTCTGATAAGTAGAACAAAACACTTTAAATCAACTTGAAATGTTTTGTTTTTGTGAGGGTGGCTGTGTACACGTTTGGAGTCGTTTTGTGGTCATAACTTTACAGTATAACAAGCTGTGATGAAAAGGTAACATGTCAGATGGTAGCTAGAGAAACAAGCATGCTCTTTATTCAACCACTTCTGTGTCAGTCTGACCAACGCTGAATTGCATGACATTCCAACATGTTATGTGCACTTTGCAGGACATCAGTTACAGAAAGGCGAAGGAGGAGGTGTGACGTAACAGTAACAAGGAACAGAACAGGTAGCAGAATCCATCGGGATTCTGAATGGATGGTAAAAATGAATATTATTACGCTTTGTAAATTCAGTAACTTCCCTCTGTAACTATGGAAATGTAGCTCTGGTCCAGGGCGTGGTTCAGCTACTCTCTCACGACGACGATCGTTGGAGCACAGAGCTGGACCAGAGCTACTGTAAATATGCTCATCAGAGGAGGTCTTCAGTTTCACCACTGTAACCTCACCATAACCTGTTCACCACTGTAATCTCACCATAACCTGTTCACTACTGTAACCTCACCATAACCTGTTCACCACTAACCTCACCATAACCTGTTCACTACTGTAACCTCACCATAACCTGTTCACTACTGTAACCTCACCATAACCTGTTCACCATAACCTGTTCACTACTGTAACCTCACCATAACCTGTTCACCATTGTAACCTCACCATAACCTGTTCACCACTAACCTCACCATAACCTGTTCACTACTGTAACCTCACCATAACCTGTTCACCATAACCTGTTCACTACTGTAACCTCACCATAACCTGTTCACCATAACCTGTTCACTACTGTAACCTCACCATAACCTGTTCACCATTGTAAGCTCACCATAACCTGTTCACTACTGTAACCTCACCATAACCTGTTCACCATTGTAAGCTCACCATAACCTGTTCACCATTGCATGTTATGCATTGCAGCCACTGTATCATACAGTATGACACTTAGTTAAGAGGAAGTAAACATTGTAAATATTGCTCCGTATTCTTTAGATAGAGCAGATTGAAGCTAAAGTCATTACTGCATGGTAATGGCACTGAGGCAGTGGCATTGTAAAGGTCTTATTTGTTTTTGTTTTTCAAAAGTATCGATCATCAACAAAATAACTAAGAAAATAGTATTTTTTGTCACGTTCACAGCTTCAACCAAACTTGCTAAGTACTGAGGGCCTCCAGTAAGTACTGTACTGCTGTACTGAGGGCCTCCAGTAAGTACTGTACTGCTGTACTGAGGGCCTCCAGTAAGTACCGTACTGCTGTACTGAGGGCCTCCAGTAAGTACCGTACTGCTGTACTGAGGGCCTCTAGTAAGTACTGTACTGAGGGCCTCCAGTAAGTACTGTACTGCTCTACTGAGGGCCTCCAGTAAGTACTGTACTGCTGTACTGAGGGCCTCCAGTAAGTACTGTACTGCTGTACTGAGGGCCTCCAGTAAGTACTGTACTGCTGTACTGAGGGCCTCCAGTAAGTACTGTACTGCTGTACTGAGGGCCTCCAGTAAGTACAAAAAGTTCAATCCACAAAACGTTTTAGAAAACCCCAACTGTTTTTAACGGTTTTAAATATCCAGGATACAACATAGTCACTCTGTAAAGACAAATGATTGAGAATCTACCATGTGTTTTCAAGTGATTTGCCGTAGCAGACATGTTTACAGTGAGGAGAGACGACTGAAGCGCTAAGCAGAAGGCGATAGATCTAGCAGTCCCTGTAAGCTAATCAGTAGTTAAGGTGACGAGTGTTTATTAAAAATGACTTTTCTACGGTTTTAAACATGTTTGACCCCAGGTAATGGTTTTGTACAGTCGCTTTGAAAAGGACATGGGGCTTAATGAACTATTCTGTTGTACACAGATTGGACCAGTTTTACTGTCTACAACACTGTCAGGTAACGAGAAAGATACGGACACTGTTCATCTATCATTACAACATCTTGTAAGGTTTCCAAAAAACCCAGAAGGACATCAACCAAAAAACTAAAACATTCACGTCAAAGAAATCTAATCATGATGGAACCAACCATTTATTTGTCTGCATTGTGAGCGGTGAGACTGTCTGCTACTTTAGAACAAGCTACAAACCTGCACTAAAAGCCACAGGTGGTTTCATTAAAGAGACTGGGGCAGCATTAAGCAGATGATGAAATAACTGGGCTTGAACAACCAGCATTGGTGATGAGGAAGTCACTTGTTGGTCAAACCCAGCAGCACAGTGTACAGTACTACTGCCATGTGTTGGAGATAGAGAGAATCCCCTGACCTCTCCTCTTCTGCCTCCACTAGCCCTGGCTTCTACCTCAACCCAGCAGCACAGTGTACAGTACTACTGCCATGTGTTGGAGATAGAGAGTCCCCTGACCTCTCCTCTTCTGCCTCCACTAGCCCTGGCTTCTACCTCAACCCAGTAGCACAGTACTACTGCCATGTGTTGGAGATAGAGAGTCCCCTGACCTCTCCTCTTCTGTCTCCACTAGCCCTGGCTTCTACCTCAACTCCACTTTCACTTTACCCACCTTAAATGGCATAGTGCCCAGTCACAACTACTACTGTAAAGACTACGTCCAAAATGACGCCCTATTCCCTATTCGGTGCATTACTATTGACCAGGGTCCATAGGACGTTGGTCAAAAGTAGTGCACTATATAGGGAATAGGGTGTCATTTGGGGGACACACAGCCTAAGACTGCCCCACTGATAGTAGACACACATTATGCCTGGTTAGTAAACTATAAAACACCACAATCTGGTTTTAACTCTTGAGACATTCACACAAATATCGTTTCTCACTGACTGACTTTCTCTTCTCTATTCCTATCAGTCTCCCACTTCCTCCCCTCTCTTTCACCACCAACACGAGGCTTGTATACCGTGCTGCTTGGTGTCGGACACACTCAAGGCTTCGTGGACAGGCCATCAGTAAAGATAGTCTGATTGTTGTAGTGGGTCTAATGATAGGCTCAGTGTTAGCTAGAGAGCTCTTGCATACTGAATGAATGGTTCTAGTATCTGAAACGTGTCCCCCGAACACTAGAACAAACGGAACAGTCAAGCATTCCGTTCCTAACAGACCCTTTATTTTAAATGTTAGGTAACCCTGGTTCAGCCTCACTCTGTTGTTCTGTTGTCTGCGTTCCTTTGTCTGTTTCAAATACAGAGTTTGTCCAAGCTTCACCATCAGATCCATTCCTACTCTCTGCAGAGTCTAGGACTAAGTTAGTCTTCCGACCCCCAAATCAAAATGTATTTAACCCCCAATACTAAAACAATAAATGGCACAAAGAAACAAAAACCCCACAGCCCACCTTCCCCCGTCTCCCCTTCCCAGTGTACCTTTGACTTTTGTACCCACAGAGCCAGTAAAGCACTTCAATGTAGCAGAAATCAACAGCACTTCCGTTACTCCATCAGGTCAAAAAACGGTTAAAAAAAATAAGCAAAATAAATAATGGAAGGCACTAGAAACTCTAGCAGAGCTCTCACTGGAGTACTGGGGGGCGAAAGGACACGGAAAAGACCACGGGTGAGTCCTAGATTGCACCTTATCCCCTATATAGTGCACTACTTTTGACCAGAGCCCTATGGGCCCTGATCGAGGTCTTGTCGGCTCCTGGTGAAAGGTTGAACACCATGTAGGGGATAGGGTGTTATTTGGCACTCAATCCCAAGTTACTATTCAAGTACGTTAATTGAGTCCATTTAACATTCACATTTATCTAATATAAAGAAAGTACAAAGAGAAGAAAGGTTAAAGTGACCTCGATAAGTACTGGATAAGGAAAATAGCTAGCCTTTTTACTTTGTATTTTTGTTCAGCCTAAGTATTACCAATCCACCATAACGTTTCCTCCAACTGTCTTTTGTTTGTATTTTTGCTAAGTATTACCAATCCACCATTTTCCTCCAACTGTCTTTTTGTTTGTATTTTTGTTCAGCCTAAGTATTACCAATCCACCATAACGTTTCCTCCAACTGTATTTTTGTTCAGCCTAAGTATTACCAATCCACCATAACGTTTCCTCCAACTGTCTTTTTGTTTGTATTTTTGTTCAGCCTAAGTATTACCAATCCACCATAACGTCTTTTGTTTGTATTTTTTTCCTCCAACTGTCTTTTTGTTTGTATTTTTGTTCAGCCTAAGTATTACCAATCCACCATAACGTTTCCTCCAACTTTTTGTTTGTATTTTTGTTCAGCCTAAGTATTACCAATCCACCATAACGTTTCCTCCAACTGTCTTTTTGTTTATATTTTTGTTCAGCCTAAGTATTTGTTTTCCAACTGTCTTTTTGTTTGTATTTTTGTTCAGCCTAAGTATTACCAATCCACCATAACGTTTCCTCCAACTGTCTTTTTGTTTGTATTTTTGTTCAGCCTAAGTATTACCAATCCACCATAACGTTTCCTCCAACTGGCTTTTTGTTTGTATTTTTCTAGCTTTTTTCTTCTTAAACTCATGTTGTCCAACAACATTTATAATAATCACAGTGTTTCAACATCAGAAACTGATGGGTAAATACAAGTCCATACAGAACACTAGTCTTTTTTCATTTATTTTTTCTAGTTTTTTTTTTAAATAGAATAATAATGTACATTTTTGTTTTCAATCACACTATTGAAAAGACTCAGAAGTAGAGAGATCGAGGCCCCTAAACGCTGTCAACATCATGATTATAAAAGGCTTTATGTTACTAGATAGATAGATAGATCATAGGTTTGAAAGCTTCACAAGCCCTCAGGACAGACAGCGTTGTGTTGCTGGAGATCCAAGGCATTACTTTTCATCCATCATACCATCCACCATGCAGCCTACATCCAAGCCCAGCCCACGTCCAGTCCTCTCCTTGTCCCACCATCCACCCTACCTCCAAGCCCAGCCCACGTCCAGTCCTCTCCTTGCCCCACCATCCACCTCCAAGCCCAGCCCACGTCCAGTCCTCTCCTTGTCCCACCATCCACCCTACCTCCAAGCCCAGCCCACGTGGACGTCCTCTCCTTGCCCCACCGAGACCTGTCCTTCTCTGGGTCCACGCAGGACCAACACCAACCTACCTCACAACCGTGAAAACAATATCATGTGTGACACAGAGCGCCAACAGGACATACCTCCTTCCGTTCGCCCTGCATTCCCCCTCAGAGCTAAACCACCTGTGAAAAAGACTATTGAGTTGAGTCTGAGAGAATCTACTTCAGTCAACAACTCCTGTCTGAGAGAATCTACTTCAGTCCTGTCTGTGTTAGTTCAGGGGGGCTCTCATTAGGGATATGTAGATGGGAACTACCAGCCAGCTTGTACAGACTTTATGCTTCAGGATGGGGATCTCATCAGCACATTTTAAAATGGAGTAACTATAAGCCTGAAGTTAAGACTGGGATAGATGGGTCTCACACACACTACTCCCCTCCAATCATGTAAAGAGATGGTTAGCATGGAGAGGGGAGTTGTAGTTTCTTTAAAGGCCCTATACTGGGAGATGTAGTTTCTTTAAAGGCCCTATACTGGGAGTTGTAGTTTCTTTAAAGGCCCTATACTGGGAGATGTAGTTTCTTTAAAGGCCCTATACTGGGAGATGTAGTTTCTTTAAAGGCCCTATACTGAGAGAGAGTTCCTGGATCAACCCTAGCGTTAACCCTTTCATCATGCTACAGAAGAGTCTCCTCAGTTCAATGGGGACAGAGGAAAAAAATTAAAACACTAATAAACATGGAATCATCATAATCCCAAACTCTTAAAAAAATCATTAAAAAAAGACATTCTGAATCTGGTCATGGATTGTTTTGTTTTCCTAATGAAGGTCACTTTATGTGTTATTATTATATTTAGGAGGAGGTTTCTATTACTGTGTTCTTATTGCATCCCATGGCAACAGGAGGGGTAGAGTAGGGTATGAACCCCCAGGCCTTTTCTACTGACTCTCCACTTACACACACCAATGAACATCCTAAATGATATATAGGAATAGCAGTACATGTGGTTCCGGATGTCAACACTGCCTGACCAGCTACATACATGGCACCAGTCCCACACCTCAGCCTCACAAGCTCATTCCTTGACCCCATAACCTTCCTCACATCTCCTCAACATGCTACTGGAGCTGTATAGTACTGTACAGTCACTTAAAGCTCTGTTCTGGAGGTCAGTTACCAGCAGGAGGAGCTGTATAGTACTGTAGTCACTTAAAGCTCTGTTCTGGAGGTCAGTTACCAACAGGAGGAGCTGTATAGTACTGTACAGTCACTTAAAGCTCTGTTCTGGAGGTCAGTTACCAGCAGGAGGAGCTGTATAGTACTGTAGTCACTTAAAGCTCTGTTCTGGAGGTCAGTTACCAGCAGGATGAGCTGTATAGTACTGTACAGTCACTTAAAGCTCTGTTCTGGAGGTCAGTTACCAGCAGGATGAGCTGTATAGTTCTACTGTACAGTCACTTAAAGCTCTGTTCTGGAGGTCAGTTACCAGCAGGATGAGCTGTATAGTACTGTACAGTCACTTAAAGCTCTGTTCTGGAGGTCAGTTACCAGCAGGAGGAGCTGTATAGTACTGTACAGTCACTTAAAGCTCTGTTCTGGAGGTCAGTTACCAGCAGGATGAGCTGTATAGTACTGTACAGTCACTTAAAGCTCTGTTCTGGAGGTCAGTTACCAGCAGGAGGAGCTGTATAGTACTCTACAGTCACGTAAAGCTCTGTTCTGGAGGTCAGTTACCAACAGGAGGAGCTGTATAGTACAGTAGTCACTTAAAGCTCTGTTCTGGAGGTCAGTTACCAGCAGGAGGAGCTGTATAGTACTGTAGTCACTTAAAGCTCTGTTCTGGAGGTCAGTTACCAGCAGGATGAGCTGTATAGTACTGTACAGTCACTTAAAGCTCTGTTCTGGAGGTCAGTTACCAGCAGGAGGAGCTGTATAGTACTGTACAGTCACTTAAAGCTCTGTTCTGGAGGTCAGTTACCAACAGGAGGAGCTGTATAGTACTGTAGTCACTTAAAGCTCTGTTCTGGAGGTCAGTTACCAGCAGGAGGAGCTGAACAGGCAGGGGTGGGCTCAGATAGGTGAGAGGAGAAAGGGGGTTAGCTATGTACTGCAGCTCCCCAACGATAAGTACACCACCACCCCCTTGGTCTGTTACTATCCTCCATCCCTCCTCTCTGAGATCAGTACAAGGCTCTGGTCTCTTTTACATGTAGAGTACATGTAAAATCCAGTGAAGGAACAAAGCCCATCACCACATACACACACACACATTTTACAATAGTAATTGTCACATTAACCCTCTTTGGCCACATAACATTGCACTCGTGTCCATTGGTATTCCTTGTCGCGTTTTGCGTCTTTCTTCGACCCCCAAGGCCCACAGTTGACCTCGGGGTGGGGGGGAGAGGGAAAGTGTGTCCCTCTCCTGTTATCCTTCAGGGGAACAGAAGAGGGCAGAGTGGTGCACCATTTCACACAGCAGCTGACTCTTCTCTCTCCTGCTCCTCCTCTTCTTCACAGCCAGCTCATTCACATTCAATACAGTCCCACCAACCATGATGTCGCTTGTAACACACAAGCCCCTCTCCCCCTTGTAACACAGACACCCTTCATTCCTCATGTCTCTCTCCCTCAGTCTGTCAGTCTCCCAGCCCGGCATGGCTAACATCCTCTCATGGCCACTACGTGGTCCTCAGGTTGGGGCCTCCAGGGTTGCTGACGGATTTCTGCAAAGTGCTGATGTGATGGAAGCCCTGCAGGGAGCCCTGCCCCCCAGTGGCAGAGGAGGGGTACTGCGAGGAGGAGGCAACCAGGGGCTGAGAGGAGGCTAACATACCGGCCTGACCCTGTCCCGGCCCTGTGGACCCCGTGGATCCCACCCACTGGGCGCTGCTGTAAGGTGCAGTGGAGGAGGGGTAGCATGCCCCAACCCCGCTGTACTGGGGAGGGGGACACAAGGAGCCCTTGCGGCCTCCCAGAGAGGTAGCGGGGGTGGAAGAGGCGTTGCTGGGGCACAGCTGACTCGGGGCGGAGAACTTACGGCCCTTGTTGGTGGACGGGGTCGCCTGGAGAGGGAGAAGGAGACACCAGGGTGAGATACTGCGTGGCTGCTCTCCAATATCCATACTAGCATAGCACTTATATTACATGGCCAGAGCCATCTCAGCTATGCTACGTGGAGGTTGGACCAGGACCCATATCAACAACTCATGTTCCAGCTTACAAACACCATAACATTCCCGTCCCCATAACATTCCTGTCCCCATAACATTCCCATAACATTCCAGTCCCCATAACATTCCAGTCCCCATAACATTCCCGTCCCCATAACATTCCCGTCCCCATAACATCCCCGTCCCCATAACATTCCCATAACATTCCCGCCCCCATAACATTCCCGTAACATTCCCGTCCCCATAACATTCCCGCCCCCATAACATTCCCGTCCCCATAACATTCCCATAACATTCCAGTCCCCATAACATTCCTGTAACATTCCTGTCCCCATAACATTCCCGTCCCCATAACATTCCTGTCCCCATAACATTCCCGTCCCCATAACATTCCCATAACATTCCCGTCCCCATAACATTCCCATAACATTCCCGTCCCCATAACATTCCCATAACATTACAGTCCCCATAACATTCCCATAACATTCCAGTCCCCATAACATTCCCGTCCCCATAACATTCCTGTAACATTCCCGTCCCCATAACATTCCCGTCCCCATAACATTCCTGTAACATTCCCGTCCCCATAACATTCCTGTAACATTCCCGTCCCCATAACATTCCTGTAACATTCCAGTCCCCATAACGTCCCCATAACATCCCCATAACATTCCCGTCCCCATAACATTCACTTCCAGTAATCTATATTTCAAATAAGCAACACAATCAAACATGGACTACATTGGTAAGGGTTGAGCATCCCATTATTTTGATGAATAAGGCCTTTTGAGAATGTTTTGTTTCTATACTAGAAAGAGTCTGTCTTCACTCACCTGGTAGCTGTGTCCCTGTGAGGGTTGCTGTTTGGAGCGACTCTTGCCCTGGGACAGACTGATGGCGTCGCGGGCCCAGTTGTCAACCAGCTTGTGCAGGTCGTCTGTGAACGTGCCCTTCCGGCCCTGTTGAGGGGTTGGGAGAAGGCTGGCCCTGGTTCTGACCCCTGAACCCTGGTCTCCTGGACCCTGGCCTCCTGGACCACTCACTGTGTTGGTGCTGCTGGTCCCTGGAGAGACAGAGAGGAGGGTTATGGGATATGTAGAGTAGGTAGTTGTGTGGGTGTCAGTGTGTTTGTGTTGGTTAATGACATACTCTAGCTATGTCAACGTAACAGGACAGGATCCTATGACATTATGATCAACTCTGAGGCATGCATTTCCTCCATCCTGATGAACTGGGACAACATTTAGCAGGATGAAAATATCTACTCTAATCTGACAAATGTGTTCTGCATATGAACAGCAGAGGGAGCTGTAACACGAGTCTAGTCCATCACCCTGAATGAACCAGAACATTCTCCATTTTAAAAACACAGTCAGTGTCTGCAGATAAAATGTTCAATATATCAACAATGACTAGCTTAGACTTACAGCTAAAATGACCCATCTCTCACAAGATCCATGTTGGGCCAAGACCTAAGATCATGGTGGTTTATGTTTCAAAACGTTATCTAATGTTGTCTACATTCTTTCTGTATCAGCAGCCTTCCTAAACACTAACAGGCATTATATTACAGCAAGCATTACATGAGAACAGATGTATTGAGCTGCAAACAGGCTTTAAAAAGGTTAGCTGTTTAGTGCCTCTCTTCCTGGAAGCAGAGACAGAACCCAAAATACACCAGAGGTGAGAGTGAGTATGGGAAAATACATCAGCTCCTTGCAGTAGCCCTGCAGTAGCTTTCACAGTCGCCTGGCTGCAATGCATAATGTAGCCCTGCAGTAGCTGGCTGCAATATAATAATCACATACATGCAGTAGCCCTGCAGTAGCTGGCTGCAATGTCTCAACAATAATCACAAACATGCAGTAGCCCTGCAGTAGCTGGCTGCAATGTCTCAACAATAATCACAAACATGCAGTAGCCCTGCAGTAGCTGGCTGCAATAGCAACTCAAGGACCTGATGCATTTCCGTTGCAAACAATAAATGAAGCTATGATAGAAAAACAAACTCCTAAAATGTAATTGTTGTTCAATAGATAAACTAAGTTCAATCATTGAAGACCTTTGGCATTTCTGACAAGCTATTGAGTCAAGTTTTTTTTTTAAGTATAAAAAAAGGAAAAATTTAAAATTAGAGGGAGGAAAAGCCATGACGTAAAGCAGTGATACACTGAGTCATGACTGCAGCACCTGTGGAACTCTGGGTAATGGAGTCCCACAGGACAAGCCATGACGTAAAGCAGTGATACACTGAGTCATGACTGCAGCACCAGTGGAACTCTGGGTAATGGAGTCCACAGGACAAGCCATGACGTAAAGCAGTGATACACTGAGTCATGACTGCAGCACCAGTGGAACTCTGGGTAATGGAGTCCACAGGACAAGCCATGACGTAAAGCAGCGATACACTGAGTCATGACTGCAGCACCAGTGGAACTCTGGGTAAGCCATGCTCTAAACTAGAAGAGATGGGGGAAGGAGGGGAGCAGCTGAATCACAACATGACTTCAGCATTTTGTGGTCTGAATGACTCCCATTCACATTGCAACGACTCTGATTAAATATTTTTGGGGTTGGCCAATAACGAAAATACCTCACGTTTAAAGGGCCAATCAGCACTTGCTACATACATTTTCTGACTTGTACATTCTTGATAAGTATCCAATTATTCTTGAAGAATCTAACTTATAAATGCCTCGTGTGCTTAGTTAAATTGTCGTATCCCATCAGAACTCAAAATATAACCTTGTTTTACTCCAATGTTTGTAAACAAAAAGGAAGAAACACCATATAGCTTCAAAACATTGTTAAAATGATCATTTTAAGGCTTCCTGAGTGGCGCAGTGGTCTAAGGCACTGTATCACAGTGCCATTAGAGATCCTGGTTTGAGTCCAGGCTCTGTCGCAGCGGGCCGCGACCTGGAGACCCATGGGGTCCAGCATCGTTCGAGTTAGGGGAGGGTTTGGCCGGCCGGGATGTTCTTGTCCCATCGCGCTCTAGCGACTCCTGTGGCGTACCGGGCACATGCACGCTGACACGGTCGCCAGGTGTACGGTGTTTCCTCCGACACATTGGTGCGGCTGGCTTCCGGGTTAAGCGGGCATTGTGTCAAGAAGCAGTGCGGCTTGGTTGGGTCGTGTTACGGAGGACGCATGGCTCTCGACCTTCGCCTCTCCTGAGTTCATACGGGAGTTGCAGCGATGAGACAAGACTGTAACTACCAAATGGAAACCACGAAATTGTGGAGAAAAAGGGATGATTTTATATTTATTTTATTACACCACTGTTCAAAAGTTTGAGGTCACTTAGAAATTTCCTTGTTTTTGAAAGAAAGGAAAAAAATTTTGTCCATTAAAATAACATCAAATTGATCAGAAATACAGTGTAGACATTGTTGTAAATTAATGTTGTAAATGACTATTGTAGATGTAAACGGCTCATTTTTAATGGAATATCTACATAGGCGTACAGAGGCCCATTATCAGCAACCATCACTACTGTGTTCCAATGGCACGTTGTGTTAGCTAGTCCAAGTTTATCATTTTAAAAGGCTAATTGATCATTAGAAAACAATTTTGCAATTATGTTAGCACAGCTGAAAACTGTTGTTTTGATTAAAGAAGCAATAAAACTGGGCTTCTTTAGACTAGTTGAGTATCTGGAGCCTCAGCATTTGTGAGTTCGATTACAGGCTCAAAATGGACAGAAACAAAGAACTTTCTTCTCAAACTCATCAGTCTATTCTTGTTCTGAGAAATGAAGGCTATTCCGTGCGAGAAATTGCCAAGAAACGGAAGATCTCATAAAACGCTGTGTACTACTCCCTTCACAGAACAGCGCAAACTGACTCTAACCAGAATAGAAAGAGGAGTGGGAGGCCCCAGTACACAACTGAGCAAGAGGACAAGTACATTAGAGTCTAGTTTGAGAAACAGATGTCTCACAAGTCCTCAATTCGCAGCTTCATTAAATACTACCCGCAAAACACCAGTCTCAACAGTGAAGAGGAGACTCCGGGATGCTGGCCTTCTAGGCAGAGTTCCTCTGTCTAGTCTCAACGTCAACAGTGAAGAGGTGACTCCGGGATGCTGGCCTTCTAGGCAGAGTTCCTCTGTCTAGTCTCAACGTCAACAGTGAAGAGGTGACTCCGGGATGCTGGCCTTCTAGGCAGAGTTCCTCTGTCTAGTGTCAACAGTGAAGAGGTGACTCCGGGATGCTGGCCTTCTAGGCAGAGTTCCTCTGTCCAGTGTCTGTGTTATTTTGCCATCTTAATCTTTTATATTCATTGGCCAGTCTGAGATATGGCTTTTTCTTTGCAACTCTGCCTAGAAGGCCGCCTCTTCAACAGTGAAGAGGAGACTCAAACGACACTCTAATGGATGCTGGCAAACATTTTTAGGCAGAGTTCCTCTGTCTAGTCTCAACGTTCAACAGTGAGATTGGAGATTCCATGGATCCTTGGTCAATTTATAAAATTGGATGCATTTAGAAGCATTGTTATAGTATCTGTTATTTTGCCCACTTTTTTATATTCATTGGCCAGTCTGGAACCCACTTTGAGAACCCCTGTGACAGATCATTTGAATGGGGTCATTCACAACAGAGAAATGCTCAGTCACCCTGTGAGAGGAGAGCCTTCTGCCACAGCTGGCTGCAGTAAGTGCACAGACACCCAAAGCAGAGAGCAACAGGAGGTAGGATTGCAAAATTACAGCAATTTATCCAAAATTCCCAGGTTTTCCAGAAAGAGAATAAGCAAGGAGGGAATCCTCCAAATGGGATTTCTGGAAAAACTGGGACATTTAGATTAACTTTGCCTAAGGTGCAGAGAGTGAGGGTGGTGGAGGAGGCAGTAGGGGGTTCATAAAATAGATAATTACTACAGAGTTGGTTGCAGGGGCAGACTTTTTCACCATCTTCCCTGAAGAGTGGACGGAGAGAATGTGAAGCGCAGGACGGACGGAGAGCGTGAGGATTGGAGGAGAAAGTGTGTGTTAATCATTCACCCTTCTACAACAGACTACAGCATGTTTTCAATTCAAACTAAAACAAGCACTCCTCCTGAGGTACATCTAGATCCTCTCTACAGCTCATTCCCCTTGGTTAAAAAGACATGAGTGTAGGGGTGTAGGGCGGTTTAGGGGTGTAGTTGTAGGGTTTAGGGTGCAGGGAATAGGAGTGGAGGGGTGTAGGGTTTAGGGTGCAGGGAATAGTAGTATAGGGTGGAGGCAGAGGTTAGCAGGAGTTTGCTGCAGAGGGATCATCAAAGGCATTCATACAAACTTAATTAACATCCATTAATGAACGTACAAACTCCTTTCATTGAGTCAAACCCAGTCAGAATAAGTTACATCAACTCAACATGTAAAACAATTGCTTGTCTTTCCTGTTTGTCTGCTTTGCAATGGAAGACATGGATATGGGTTCTCTCCTATCAGCCCAATGGTGAGAAGATGAGATGTGGCTGAGAACAGCACATGGTAAGTTGGAGAAAGGTGGGGTTTCTGATGAAGTTTGCTAATGACAATGGTTAACACAAGACAGAAGAAAAGACCGCCTGTCGGCTGCAGTAGGGAGAAGTGTAGTTCAGACCATTAAAGGGTAGTACTGTAGGACCATAACTAAAGGGTAGTACTGTAGTACAGACCATAACTAAAGGGTAGTATAGTTCAGACCATAACTATATATCCCTGTAGTACAGACCATAACTAATACTGAGACCATAACTAATACTAAAGGGTAGTACTGTAATACAGACCATAACTAATACTAAAGGGTAGTACTGTAGTACAGACCATAACTAATACTAAAGGGTAGTACTGTAGTACTGACCATAACTATTATTAAAGGGTAGTACTGTAGTACAGACCATAACTAATACTAAAGGGTAGTACTGTAGTAGACCATAACTGTAGTAAGACCATAGACTACTAACTAAAGGGTAGACATACAGACCATAACTAACTAAATAACTGTAGTACAGACCATAACTAATACTAAAGGGTAGTACTGTAGTACAGACCATAACTAATACTAAAGGGTAGTACTGTAGTACAGACCATAACTAAACTAAAGGGTAGTACTGTAGTACAGACCACAACTATAACTAAAGGGTAGTACTGTAGTACAGACCATAACTAATACTAAAGGGTAGTACTGTAGTACAGACCACAACTATAACTAAAGGGTAGTACTGTAGTTCAGACCATAATACTGTAGTACAGACCATAACTAAAGGGTGTACAGACCATAACAGTACTGTAGTACAGACCATAACTAATACTAAAGGGTAGTACTGTAGTACAGACCATCACTATTAAGGGTAGTAATGTGACCATAACTAATACTAAAGGGTAGTACTGTAGTACAGAACTAAAGGGTGACATAGTTCAGACCATAACTATTACTAAAGGGTAGTATTGTAGTACAGACCATAACTAATACTAAAGGGTAGTACTGTAGTACAGACCATAACTAAAGGGTAGTACTGTAGTACAGACCATAACTAAAGGGTAACTGTAGTACAGACCATAACTAAGGGTAGTACTGTAGTACAGACCATAACTATTACTAAAGGGTAGTACTGTAGTTCAGACCATAACTATTACTAAAGTACCCTGAGAAGGAGAGGTAGTACTGTAGTACAGACCATAACTATTACTAAAGGGTAGTACTGTAGTTCAGACCATAACTATTACTAAAGGGTAGTACTGTAGTACAGACCATAACTAAAGGGTAGTACTGTAGTACAGACCATAACTATTACTAAAGGGTAGTACTGTAGTTCAGACCATAACTAAAGGGTAGTACAGTACCATAACTATTACTAAAGGGTAGTAAGTGTAGTACAGACCATAACTAAAGGGTAGTACAGTCCAGACCATAACTACTACTAAAGGGTAGTACTGTAGTACAGACCATAACTACTACTAAAGGGTGGTATTGTAGTACAGACCATAAGTAGTACTGTAGTCCAGACCATAACTACTACTAAAGGGTAGTACTGTAGTACAGACCATAACTACTACTAAAGGGTGGTATTGTAGTACAGACCATAACTAAAGGGTAGTACTGTAGTACAGACCATAATCATAACTAAAGGGTAGTACTGTAGTACAGACCATAACTAAAGGGTAGTACTGTAGTACAGACCATAACTAATACTAAAGGGTAGTATTATAGTACAGACCATAACTAATACTAAAGGGTAGTACTGTAGTTCAGATCATAACTATTACTAAAGGGTAGTACTGTAGTACAGACCATAACTAAAGGGTAGTACTGTAGTACAGACCATAACTAAAGGGTAGTACTGTAGTACAGACCATAACTAAAGGGTAGTACTATAGTACAGACCATAACTAAAGGGTAGTACTGTAGTACAGACCATAACTAAAGGGTAGTACTGTAGTACAGACCATAACTAAAGGGTAGTACTGTAGTACAGACCATAACTAAAGGGTAGTACAGACCATAACTAAAGGGTAGTACTGTAGTACAGACCATAACTAAAGGGTAGTACTGTAGTTCAGACCATAACTATTACTAAAGGGTAGTACTGTAGTACAGACCATAACTAATACTAAAGGGTAGTACTGTAGTACAGACCATAACTAATACTAAAGGGTAGTACTGTAGTACAGACCACAACTATAACTAAAGGGTAGTACTGTAGTACAGACCATAACTACTACTAAAGGGTAGTACTGTAGTACAGACCATAACTACTACTAAAGGGTGGTATTGTAGTACAGACCATAACTAAAGGGTAGTACTGTAGTCCAGACCATAACTACTACTAAAGGGTAGTACTGTAGTACAGACCATAACTACTACTAAAGGGTGGTATTGTAGTACAGACCATAACTAAAGGGTAGTACTGTAGTACAGACCATAATCATAACTAAAGGGTAGTACTGTAGTACAGACCATAACTAAAGGGTAGTACTGTAGTACAGACCATAACTAATACTAAAGGGTAGTATTATAGTACAGACCATAACTAATACTAAAGGGTAGTACTGTAGTTCAGATCATAACTA
This sequence comes from Oncorhynchus nerka, assembly GCF_034236695.1. NCBI lineage: Eukaryota > Metazoa > Chordata > Actinopteri > Salmoniformes > Salmonidae > Oncorhynchus > Oncorhynchus nerka. The sequence continues at coordinate 11,267,169 of NC_088403.1, forward strand.
TTACTAAAGGGTAGTACTGTAGTACAGACCATAACTAAAGGGTAGTACTGTAGTACAGACCATAACTAAAGGGTAGTACTGTAGTACAGACCATAACTAAAGGGTAGTACTATAGTACAGACCATAACTAAAGGGTAGTACTGTAGTACAGACCATAACTAAAGGGTAGTACTGTAGTACAGACCAGTACTGTAGTACAGACCATAACTAAAGGGTAGTACTGTAGTACAGACCATAACTAAAGCGTAGTACTGTAGTACAGACCATAACTAAAGGGTAGTACTGTAGTACAGACCATAACTAAAGGGTAGTACAGACCATAACTAAAGGGTAGTACTGTAGTACAGACCATAATCATAACTAAAGGGTAGTACTGTAGTACAGACCATAACTAATACTAAAGGGTAGTACTGTAGTACAGACCATAACTAATACTAAAGGGTAGTACTGTAGTACAGACCACAACTATAACTAAAGGGTAGTACTGTAGTACAGACCATAACTAAAGGGTAGTACTGTAGTACAGACCATAACTAAAGGGTAGTACAGACCATAACTAAAGGGTAGTACTGTAGTACAGACCATAACTAATACTAAAGGGTAGTACTGTAGTTCAGACCATAACTAAAGGGTAGTACTGTAGTACAGACCATAACTAAAGGGTAGTACTGTAGTACAGACCATAACTAAAGGGTAGTACTGTAGTACAGACCATAACTATTACTAAAGGGTAGTACTGTAGTACAGACCATAACTAAAGGGTAGTACTGTAGTTCAGACCATAACTATTATTAAAGGGTAGTACTGTAGTACAGACCATAACTAATACTAAAGGGTAGTACTGTAGTACAGACCATAACTAATACTAAAGGGTAGTACTGTAGTACAGACCACAACTATAACTAAAGGGTAGTACTGTAGTACAGACCATAACTAATACTAAAGGGTAGTACTGTAGTACAGACCATAACTAATACTAAAGGGTAGTACTGTAGTACAGACCATAACTAATACTAAAGGGTAGTACTGTAGTACAGACCACAACTATAACTAAAGGGTAGTACTGTAGTACAGACCATAACTAATACTAAAGGGTAGTACTGTAGTACAGACCACAACTATAACTAAAGGGTAGTACTGTAGTTCAGACCATAACTAAAGGGTAGTACTGTAGTACAGACCATAACTAAAGGGTAGTACTGTAGTACTGACCATAACTATTATTAAAGGGTAGTACTGTAGTACAGACCATAACTATAACTAAAGGGTAGTACTGTAGTACAGACCATAACTAATACTAAAGGGTAGTACTGTAGTTCAGATCATAACTATTACTAAAGGGTAGTACTGTAGTACAGACCATAACTAATACTAAAGGGTAGTACTGTAGTACAGACCATAACTAATACTAAAGGGTAGTACTGTAGTACAGACCATAACTAAAGGGTAGTACTGTAGTACAGACCATAACTAAAGGGTAGTACAGACCATAACTAAAGGGTAGTACTGTAGTCCAGACCATAACTACTACTAAAGGGTAGTACTGTAGTACAGACCATAACTACTACTAAAGGGTGGTATTGTAGTACAGACCATAACTAAAGGGTAGTACTGTAGTACAGACCATAATCATAACTAAAGGGTAGTACTGTAGTACAGACCATAACTAAAGGGTAGTACAGACCATAACTAAAGGGTAGTACTGTAGTACAGACCATAACTAATACTAAAGGGTAGTATTATAGTACAGACCATAACTAATACTAAAGGGTAGTACTGTAGTTCAGATCATAACTATTACTAAAGGGTAGTACTGTAGTACAGACCATAACTAAAGGGTAGTACTAGTACAGACCATAACTAAAGGGTAGTACTGTAGTACAGACCATAACTATAGTACAGACATAACTAAAGGGTAGTACTGTAGTACAGACCATAACTAAAGGGTAGTACTGTAGTACAGACCATAATTAAAGGGTAGTACTGTAGTACAGACCATAACTAAAGGGTAGTACTGTAGTACAGACCATAACTAACTACAGACCATAACTAAAGGGTAGTACTGTAGTACAGACCATAACCATAACTAAAGGGTAGTACTGTAGTACAGACCATAATCATAACTAAAGGGTAGTACTGTAGTACAGACCATAACTAATACTAAAGGGTAGTACTGTAGTACAGACCATAACTAATACTAAAGGGTAGTACTGTAGTACAGACCACAACTATAACTAAAGGGTAACTACAGACCATAACTAAAGGGTAGTACTGTAGTACAGACCACAGACCATAACTAAAGGGTAGTACTGTAGTACAGACCATAACTAATACTAAAGGGTAGTACTAGTCAGACCATAACTAATACTAAAGGGTAGACCACAGACCATAACTAATACTAAAGGGTAGTACTGTAGTACAGACCATAACTAATACTAAAGGGTAGTACTGTAGTACAGACCATAACTAATACTAAAGGGTAGTACTGTAGTACAGACCATAACTAATACTAAAGGGTAGTACTGTAGTTCAGACCATAACTAAAGGGTAGTACTGTAAAGGGTAGTACTGTAGTTCAGACCATAACTATTATTAAAGGGTAGTACTGTAGTACAGACCATAACTAATACTAAAGGGTAGTACTGTAGTACAGACCATAACTAATACTAAAGGGTAGTACTGTAGTACAGACTATAACTAAAGGGTAGTACTGTAGTACAGACCATAACTAATACTAAAGGGTAGTACTGTAGTACAGACCATAACTAATACTAAAGGGTAGTACTGTAGTACAGACCATAATACTAAAGGGTAGTACTACTATAACTAAAGGGTAGTACTGTAGTACAGACCATAACTAATACTAAAAAGTACTGGTACAGACCACAACTATAACTAAAGGGTAGTACTGTAGTTCAGACCATAACTAAAGGGTAGTACTGTAGTACAGACCATAACTAAAGGGTAGTACTGTAGTACAGACCATAACTATAACTAAAGGGTAGTACTGTAGTACAGACCATAACTAATACTAAAGGGTAGTACTGTAGTACAGACCATCACTATTACTAAAGGGTAGTACTGTAGTACTGACCATAACTAATACTAAAGGGTAGTACTGTAGTACAGACCATAACTAAAGGGTAGTACTGTAGTTCAGACCATAACTATTACTAAAGGGTAGTACTGTAGTACAGACCATAACTAATACTAAAGGGTAGTACTGTAGTACAGACCATAACTAAAGGGTAGTACTGTAGTACAGACCATAACTAAAGGGTAGTACTGTAGTACAGACCATAACTAAAGGGTAGTACTGTAGTACAGACCATAACTATTACTAAAGGGTAGTACTGTAGTACAGACCATAACTATTACTAAAGGGTAGTACTGTAGTTCAGACCATAACTATTACTAAAGGGTAGTACTGTAGTACAGACCATAACTATTACTAAAGGGTAGTACTGTAGTTCAGACCATAACTATTACTAAAGGGTAGTACTGTAGTACAGACCATAACTAAAGGGTAGTACTGTAGTACAGACCATAACTATTACTAAAGGGTAGTACTGTAGTTCAGACCATAACTAAAGGGTAGTACTGTAGTACAGACCATAACTATTACTAAAGGGTAGTACTGTAGTACAGACCATAACTACTACTAAAGGGTAGTACTGTAGTACAGACCATAACTAAAGGGTAGTACTGTAGTCCAGACCATAACTACTACTAAAGGGTAGTACTGTAGTACAGACCATAACTACTACTAAAGGGTGGTATTGTAGTACAGACCATAACTAAAGGGTAGTACTGTAGTCCAGACCATAACTACTACTAAAGGGTAGTACTGTAGTACAGACCATAACTACTACTAAAGGGTGGTATTGTAGTACAGACCATAACTAAAGGGTAGTACTGTAGTACAGACCATAATCATAACTAAAGGGTAGTACTGTAGTACAGACCATAACTAAAGGGTAGTACTGTAGTACAGACCATAACTAATACTAAAGGGTAGTATTATAGTACAGACCATAACTAATACTAAAGGGTAGTACTGTAGTTCAGATCATAACTATTACTAAAGGGTAGTACTGTAGTACAGACCATAACTAAAGGGTAGTACTGTAGTACAGACCATAACTAAAGGGTAGTACTGTAGTACAGACCATAACTAAAGGGTAGTACTATAGTACAGACCATAACTAAAGGGTAGTACTGTAGTACAGACCATAACTAAAGGGTAGTACTGTAGTACAGACCATAATTAAAGGGTAGTACTGTAGTACAGACCATAACTAAAGGGTAGTACTGTAGTACAGACCATAACTAAAGCGTAGTACTGTAGTACAGACCATAACTAAAGGGTAGTACTGTAGTACAGACCATAACTAAAGGGTAGTACAGACCATAACTAAAGGGTAGTACTGTAGTACAGACCATAATCATAACTAAAGGGTAGTACTGTAGTACAGACCATAACTAAAGGGTAGTACTGTAGTACAGACCACATTAACATTCCAATCATTCAAGAACTTCAGAAGTATAGCCTGTACGGTTTACATCAGAGTGATTATTAGATGGATGAAGAAACATTAGACATGATAATAATATGATTAGATGTTGACCTGAGTGGAGAGTATGGGGCCATAGTGGAAATGGATCAGTGTGGAGGACCAAGTAGCAAATATTTCACCTTGGCATTATATATAGATATCTACACCACTTTAGAACAGTTTTCTCCAGCCCTGTTCCTAGAGAACTACTCTCCTGTAGGTTTTCACTCCAACCATAATCACATCTGATTCTAACAATTAGATGGTTGAGAAGATGCACCAGGTTAGTTCCAACTGGGATTGGGGTGAAAACTCCGGAACAGAGTCGGAGAGCTCCGTTCTAGACTGTACCAGTCTTATAGCTCAACCTGCTTTACGGAGACATTATTGTTGCTATAGGTGATAATAATAATCAACATGGGTTATAGACGGGGTCAGATGTTTAAGGCTCTGCCTCCACATGGTCTGTCTGTGGTTATAAACTAGATACATGACTTTAATGCACGAAGAAGGGAATGTACAGTCGTGGCCTAAAGTTTTGAGAATGACACAAATATTAACTTCCACAAAGTTTGCTGCTACAGTGTCTTTAGATATTTTTGTCAGATGTTACTATGGAATACTGAAGTATAATTACAAGCATTTCATAAGTGTCAAAGGATTTTATTGACAATTACATGAAGTTGATGCAAAGAGTCAATATTTGCAGTGTTGACCCTTCTTTTTCAAGGCCTCTGCAATCCGTCCTGGCATGCTGTCAATTAACTTCTGGGCCCCAATCCACCCTGGTATGCTGTCAATTAACTTCTGGGCCCCAATCCATCCTGGCATGCTGTCAATTAACTTCTGGGCCCCAATCCATCCTGGCATGCTGTCAATGAACTTCTGGGCCCCAATCCGTCCTGGCATGCTGTCAATTAACTTCTGGGCCCCAATCCATCCTGGCATGCTGTCAATTAACTTCTGGGCCCCAATCCACCCTGGCATGCTGTCAATTAACTTCTGGGCCCCAATCCATCCTGGCATGCTGTCAATTAACTTCTGGGCCCCAATCCATCCTGGCATGCTGTCAATTAACTTCTGGGCCCCAATCCATCCTGGCATGCTGTCAATTAACTTCTGGGCCCCAATCCGTCCTGGCATGCTGTCAATTAACTTCTGGGCCCCAATATACCCTGGCATGCTGTCAATTAACTTCTGGGCCACATCCTGACTGATGGCAGCCCATTCTTGCATAATCAATGCTTGTAGTTTGTCAGAATTTGTGTGTCTTGTTGGTCCACCCGCCTCTTGAGGATTGACCACAAGTTCTCAATGGGATTAAGGTCTGGGGAGTTTCCTGGCCATGGACCCAAAACAGTGACGTTTTGTTCCCAGCGTCACTCAGTTATCACTTTTGCCTTATGGCAAGGTGCTCCATCATGCTGGAAAAGGCATTGTTCGTCACCAAACTGTTGGTTGGGAGAAGTTGCTCTCGGAGGATGTGTTGGTACCATTCTTTATTCAAAGCTGTGTTCTTAGGCAAAATTGTGAGTGAGCCCACTCCCTTGGTTTCTTCACAACAATTGAACCGCTCTCCTTCAAGTTCTTTATGATCCGATAAATGGTTGATTTAGGTGCAATCTTAGTGGCAGCAATATCCTTGCCTGTAAAGCCCTTTTTATGCAAAGCAATGCTGACAGCATGTGTTTCCTTGCAGGTAACCATGGTTGAAGGAGAAAGAACAATGATTCCAATCCACCACCCTCCTTTTGAAGCTTCCAGTCTGTTATTCAAACTCAATCAGCATGACAGAGTGATCTCCAGCCTTGTCCTCGTCAACACTCACACCTGTGTTAACGAGAGAATCCCTGACATGATGTCAGCTGGTCCTTTTGTGGCAGGGCTGAAATTCAAAGGAAATGTTTTTTGGGGGGATTCAGTTCATTTGCATGGCAAAGAGGGACTTTGCAATTAATTGCAATCAATCTGATCACTCTTCATAACATTCTGGAGTATATGCAAATTGTCATCATACAAACTGAGGCATCAGACTGTGAAAATTAATATTTGTGTCATTTTCAAAACTTTTGGCCACGACTGTACAGAATGCCATTAGATACATGTATCCATTAATTATGTGATGATGCATCATCAGTGGTCATTGATCTACAATTATCTATAAATGGGGCCAATTATGCCAGAAAGGAGAAAAGGCTCCCAATCGGAAGATAAGAGATAAATCACATGACAGGAAGTAGGAAGTGAAGGAGAAAGAAGACAAAGGAAGAGGAAGAAGCGTTACACACAAAGAGCCAAGCAGGGCGTACTCAGAAAACGGGTCCTTCTGCCACCACCTGGTTTGATGGTCACTCTCTCCGACCCACAGCTGAACGTAACACAGCCTGTGGTACAAAAAGAGAGGGGGAGAGAAAGAGAGGAGGGGTGGAGAGAGGGAGGGAGAGGGAGAGAGGGGGTAGAAAGAGAGATAGAAAGAGGAGAGAGAGATAGAAAGAGGAGAGAGAGATAGAAAGAGGAGAGAGAGAAAGAGAAGAGAGAGATAGAAAGAGGAGAGAGAGATAGAGAGAGAGATAGAGAGAGAGAGAGAATAGAGATAGAAAGAGGAGAGAGGAAGAGGGAGAGAGAGAGAGGTACACATACACACAGTAAGAATGGAACAGTAAGTACACTGAGCAACAGAGAGGGAGATGGAGAGAATGGAGAGGGATGGAGGAGAGGATAGAGCTGCACTGGGAGCAATAGCACCCCCTGTAGCGTGGGAGGAATAGGAGCGGCCCCATCCCGACAGTAATGGAGCTTCCACTGAGTGTGTGGAAGAAAGGCTAGCTTGAGACAACAGAGGTGCCCAAATCTACAGTCCAATTGAAATACCCAACATGCACCACTGTCTTGAGCCAGAGCAATAGTGTTCGCCGACAATGTAGATTTTATTTGAATCGTAAGCCTTCCCAACACTACAGTCCAGTGCCACTGTCTGTATCAGAGCAAAATGGTTCTGTCAAACATTCCTCTACTGTACCAACTCTAGTGGACAAGACAGGACAAGACAGAGCAACACCCAAATAGAGACCATTACGACAGACAGACTTTTTGGGGATGGTATCCAGAGGAGGATGGGGACACTACTAATTCCCATCCTTATGTGATGGTGGTATGGGAAGGGGTGGTGGTGGTATGGGGAGGGGTGGTGGTATGTGGAGGGGTGATGGTATGGGTGGGGGTGATGGTATGGGTGGGGGAGGGGTGGTGGTGGAAGATGAACTTTTCCTCAACAGACAAGGCAAATGAGGCCTACTGGAGGCAGATGGAAGGACGAATGGAACGGAGGCAGTAGGGCGCTGTGTGGGGCCTACCTTGGGTGGGGGCACAGAGACTGGGCACGGACAGCGTAGCTTCGCTGGTGTAGGCAGAGCACAGGTTTTCACTGGAGGGGCCGAGATGCTTGAGGGGCCGGGGTCGGCTCCCCGAGGCAGGGTGGAGGTTGGGGTCGGGGAGGCCCCCAGGGGCCAGGAGGAGAGCCTGGTAGGGTGGGTAAACTGAGGGGGCGCTCTGTGCAGATAAAGTGCTGCCTGAAGTTGACACACACAGACACCATACACACAGAGGAGGAGAACAGGGGAGGGAGGAGGACAGGTCAGGGGAACAGCCTCCAAAAGTGCAGACACGCACACAGTGACTCTCACACATAGTGTAGGTAGGTAGGTAGGTAGGTAGGTAGGTAGGTAGGTAGGTAGGGTGCAGGTCCCACAACCACAGTGTAGGTAGGTAGGTAGGGTGCAGAGTGCTGGGTTTCATCATAAACAATACAGCTAGTTCACTGTATGGTTTAAAAGTGAAGGAAGGAGAGAAGAGAAGACTGGTTTGCCACAAGTAGTCCTGTGAAGAAGAGAAAGCGAGTGCAGTACAGTAACAAAGTCCCTACTGTAACACACTGGCTCTGCCAATACCCTCTACTGAGGAGGACCACAGGTTAGAGGTCAGGACCTGGCTATAGTGGGCTCTAACAAAGATGGTGGATAAATGAAGATTGCTTATTCCGTCCGTTTAGCATAGACACCAATGCGATAGCAGCTGGGTCTGGTCTACTAAGTTAATTGACTTCAATTGAACCAGAAACAAACAGCGAGTGGGGTGTCTCACTTCCTTTTCCATCTCTGGCTCTAACACACTTGAGGTCAAGGGCTTCAAGGGGGTTCTTGCTGATAGGACCAGTTCAGACAGAGGTCAGGGGTTAGTAGTACCTGGTTGCAGGGGGCTCTTGCTGCCCTGGGAGGAGCTGCAGCGGCTGGACTTGCTGCTCTTGCTTTTGGTGGGTCGTCTCCTGCGACCGGCCAGGGCTACAGCTGGAGGGAGCACCACGGCTGGAGGCACCTTGCCCAGCCTGGCGAACAGGGAGTCAATCTCATCCTTCTGCTTGGTGTGCAGGGCCTGGATCTCCTTCATGTGCCTGGAGAGGAGAGGGAAAACAGAAACATGTCAGTCGAGCAGAAGAGAAGAGAGAGAAACAGGGTAAACCGACTAATGCAGAAGAGAAGAGAAACAGGGTAAACCCACTAAAGCAGAAGAGAGAAACTGGGTAAACCCACTAAAGCAGAAGAGAGAGAAACAGGGTAAACCCACTAAAGCAGAAGAGAGGAGAGAGAAACAGGGTAAACCCACTAAAGCAGAAGAGAAGAGAAACAGGGTAAACCCACTAAAGCAGAAGAGAGAGAAACAGGGTAAATCCACTAAAGCAGAAGAGAGGAGAGAGAAACAGGGTAAACCCACTAAAGCAGAAGAGAAGAGAAACAGGGTAAACCCACTAAAGCAGAAGAGAGAGAAACAGGGTAAACCCACTAAAGCGGAAGGGAGGAGAGAGAAACAGGGTAAACCCACTAAAGCAGAAGAGAGGAGAGAGAAACAGGGCAAACCAACTAAAGCAGAAGAGAGAGAAACAGGGTAAACCCACTAAAGCAGAAGAGAGAGAAACAGGGTAAACCAACTAAAGCAGAAGAGAGAGAAACAGGGTAAACCCACTAAAGCAGAAGAGAGAGAAACAGGGTAAACCCACTAAAGCAGAAGAGAGAGAAACAGGGTAAACCCACTAAAGCAGAAGAGAGGAGAGAGAAACAGGGTAAACCCACTAAAGCAGAAGAGAGGAGAGAGAAACAGGGTAAACCCACTAAAGCAGAAGAGAGAGAAACAGGGTAAACCCACTAAAGCAGAAGAGAGGAGAGAGAAACAGGGTAAACCCACTAAAGCAGAAGAGAGGAGAGAGAAACAGGGTAAACCCACTAAAGCAGAAGAGAGAGAAACAGGGTAAACCCACTAAAGCAGAAGGGAGGAGAGAGAAACAGGGTAAACCCACTAAAGCAGAAGAGAGAGAAACAGGGTAAACCCACTAAAGCAGAAGAGAGAGAAACAGGGTAAACCCACTAAAGCAGAAGAGAGAGAAACAGGGTAAACCCACTAAAGCAGAAGAGAGAGAAACAGGGTAAACCCACTAAAGCAGAAGAGAGGAGAGAGAAACAGGGTAAACCCACTAAAGCAGAAGAGAGGAGAGAGAAACAGGGTAAACCCACTAAAGCAGAAGGGAGGAGAGAGAAACAGGGTAAACCCACTAAAGCAGAAGGGAGGAGAGAGAAACAGGATAAACCCACTAAAGCAGAAGAGAAGAGCGAGAAACAGGGTAAACCTACTTTTCCCGTAACCGGTTGACCTCCCTCTTCAAGTCCTCGTCCTCAAACTCAGAGTCGTTATCAGAGCTCATGTAGGAGTTGTTGAGGCTGGGCAGGGAGCTCTGTTTGTCCTCTGGGCTGAGGAGCATGGTGGCCGAGCCAGGATCAATACTAGGCCCGTTAGCCTGGGAAGCGGGTGTTTGCTCCAACCCAGCCTCGGCTGCCTCATCCTGGGCTCGGCTCACAGAGAAGCGGCCCACCCTGGCATCCGGTGCGTTGGTGGTGACCTGGAAGCGGCCAATGGTGGTGGGCTGAGGGGAGGCGGTCCGGTGGGGGAGGGAGGGCAGGCCGTCCACAACATCTCCCCCACCAGTCTTACCTCCGTGGAGAGGGGAGGAGACATTGTGCAGTGTGTTCTCCGGGCTGGAGAAAGAGGAGGAGGAAGAGGAGGTGGAGGAGGATTTTGTGGGGCTCCCTCCCTCGATTTTGTGGGGACCCTGGTCTGCAGCCACAGAGACCTGGGGAGGGGGACAAGTGATGGAGAGAGATTATGAAAAGACAGAATTTAAAGGCCCACATCAGGCATAAGGACCATCACTATAATCATAGAAAACTATTCTGAAGAGAGATGGATGAAGAACATAGAGACTGCAGACTCTGACCACCAGACAGACAGTGCTGGAATATTCCAATCAGGTAAATAGAGCTGGAAAGGTACAGCTAGAATTCCATACCTGGAATCGTCCCATTTGGAATCCTCCAGCAATAGGCGACATGATTGGTTCCCCTTCCAGAGAGAAAGGCACTGAAACAACCAATGAGACATCATCACGTTACAATGCAACAGTCGGCAAAACATCCCAAAAGAAAAGGACAACACACTAACAGGTAGCACGACCATTTCAAAATGGGAGTACGGATAGATGTTGAAGTACACACCTGGCTGGCCACCTGCAGGCATCCCAGTGAGGGAGGACTATGGTACAGGGGGAGAACACAGTGTGACTGTCCTGTCTAGAGTCACACCAACAAACATTCCACATACCACCACATGAGCTGTACAGGAGCAGGACAGTGATGGCAGTATGAGACAGAGCAGACTAATAACGGCTACAAAACTACAAAATACAGATTAGAAGAAATAGTATTCATATACTTTTTCAAAGGTCAAAAACATACAACTAAATGTGACATTTCAACAAGTAATAAATACATTGTCATTCGTCCTGAAGGGGGCGTGTGTGTGTGTGGTTATGGTACCTGTGTGGTGACACAGCTGACCGTCTCTGGACTCAGGGCCCTCCTCAGCTGGGCATCCAGGTCTTCCAGAGGCTGCTGGGACTAGTGGGCAAACAACAAGCCGTTATAGACCAGAATCAAACAGACGGCAACACATCCTCATACGCTCAGAACCCACAAACTAATTGGTCTCTAGACATGAATTACTGTTGAATTTCATCTAGCAAAATGTTATGAATCACAGCAAACGTTTAGCTTTCATTTTTCCATAAAATATGAAAGATTTAGGTAAAATCCTTGATTGGGTTTAATTTAGTCAAAGACTGTCTTCAAGCCAAGGTATCCAGGTGACGTTCAAAATCAATATATTAAAAGGACATTTCCCCCTTTCTCAACTTCATATCCCTCATCTCCAGCAACACCCCTTTCTCAACTTCATATTCCTCATCTCCAGCACCACCCCTTTCTCAACTTCATATCCCTCATCTCCAGCACCACCCCTTTCTCAACTTCATATCCCTCATCTCCAGCACCACCCCTTTCTCAACTTCATATTCCTCATCTCCAGCACCACCCCTTTCTCAACTTCATATTCCTCATCTCCAGCACCACCCCTTTCTCAACTTCATATTCCTCATCTCCAGCAACACCCCTTTCTCATCCCTCATCTCCAGCAACACCCCTTTCTCAACTTCATATTCCTCATCTCCAGCACCACCCCTTTCTCAACTTCATATTCCTCATCTCCAGCACCACCCCTTTCTCAACTTCATATCCCTCATCTCCAGCACCACCCCTTTCTCAACTTCATATTCCTCAACTCCAGCAACACCCCTTTCTCAACTTCATATCCCTCATCTCCAGCACCACCCCAAAATTGCACATTTCTGTAGTCAGAAAGATAGTTTCCAATTAGTACACAATTAATTGGAAATTGGCAATACTTCCTCATAATTGGTTAAAATCACGATGCACACCGATGATGTCACTGGAAACATTTCACTTCCTCAATCTTTTTTTTACTACAAAAAATAGAAACGTGACATTTTCACATATGTTGATGTTGGGGTGGTGCTGGAAATGATGAATATGGAGCTGAAAATGTTACAAATATCCCTTTAAAGAATTTCACATCAGAACCATTAGAGCCACAGGAGGCAGATGCAGTCGCTTTCTCAAGATCAAATCACCTCAGACCAGAGCAGAGCTTTGAACGGAAAATTACACATAATTCTTACAGATGAAAGAACATAATGAACCCCTCTTCCTCACCAATAACAATGCTCTGGTTTGTTCTATTTTTAGATTTGAACGTTCTGTGGACAACACTGTCTGACTGGGTATAAACCAAACTGTAATCTCCACTAGCCTGAGGGAGCCTGTCTTCTCGTCTTTCCTAGTTATTCCCTAGTTGATTTAGTTTAAGAAAGAATGCGCTGTGGGAGAGAAAAACTCTTGTCTGGATGTAATATTTTGCTTGTGGCGAGTCTTCTCTTTCTTCGTGGAAGAAAACTATTAAAATATTGTGCTGACAAAAACCACAATGACAAATGAAGATGAGTGATGTTGATCTCCCCAGCCTCCCTAACGGTCTGTCTGGAGAAAGAGTGTGGGAGGAGAGAGAGGAAGGAGAAGGACAGAAAGAGGAAAGAGGGAGAGAGAGGAGCGGGTGAGATAGAGGGAGACAGGGAGAGAGAGAGGAAGGAGAAGGACAGAAAGAGGAAAGAGGGAGAAAGATGAGCGGGTGAGATAGAGGGAGAGACAGGGAGAGAGAGAGTCAAAGAAAGAGAGTGGGATAGAGGTGCAGGAGAAAGAGGGAGACAAGAGACAGACTTCGACAGAGCAAGAGAGAGAGAATCAGATAATGAGGAACAGAAGTGGTTAATGAGAGTCACAGGTCATCATGCTGCTCCGCCAACACAGAGAGAACCAGAGACAGAGATGTCTTCTTCAGACACTGAACAGATTGAGCCTGATCTGATCTTCATGCGTCGCTAGTTTTTACACAGGAGACAAATGATGGGAGGAGGGAGATGGAGGGATGAAAGAGAGAGAGAGGGGGGGGGTACTGATGGAGGGATCTTAACATCACTTAGGAGAGAGGGGGTGCAGATAGAGGGATCTTAATATCACTTAGGCGAGAAAGAGAGAGAGAGGGGGTGCAGATAGAGGGATGATGGAGGGATCTTAACATCACTTAGGAGAGAAAGAGAGAGAGAGGGGGTGCAGATAGAGGGATGATGGAGGGATCTTAACATCACTTAGGAGAGAAAGAGAGAGGGTGCAGATAGAGGGATGATGGAGGGATCTTAACATCACTTAGGAGAGAAAGAGGGAGGGGGGGTGCAGATAGAGGGATGATGGAGGGATCTTAACATCACTTAGGAGAGAAAGAGAGAGGGGGGGTGCAGATAGAGGGATGATGGAGGGATCTTAACATCACTTAGGAGAGAAAGAGAGAGGGTGCAGATAGAGGGATGATGGAGGGATCTTAACATCACTTAGGAGAGAAAGAGAGAGAGAGGGGTGCAGATAGAGGGATGATGGAGGGATCTTAACATCACTTAGGAGAGAAAGAGAGAGAGAGGGGGTGCAGATAGAGGGATGATGGAGGATCAAAATGGCAGTCAGGAGAAAGAGGGAAAGGCACCTGAGTTAGACAGGGTCCTGGGAAGGGTGCCATGTGGTCTGAGGGAGGAGGGGGGCCAGCCTGAGCCTGATCTGAGCCCACAGGCAACACCTAATAAACAGAGGGATGAAGAGAGGGATGAAACGGAGAGAAGAGGAGAGATAGGAGAACATAATGCACTGCAGCCACATGCAGCTGGAAGGACAGGGGATTCTACCTGCAGCTCTCTGACACTGACTGGGACATTAGACAACAAACAAAGACTGTAGTGTTACTTAAGCAATAAGCCCCGAGGAGGTGTGGTATATGGCCAATATACCAAGCCTAAGGACTATTCTTACGCACGACGCAACGTGGAGTGCCTGGATACAGCCATTAGCCATGGTATATTGGCCATATAGCACCTTTGGGCTCCTGAGTGGCACAGCGGTCAAAGGCACTGAATCTCAATGCTTGAGGCGTCACTACAGACGCCCTGGTTCGATTCCAGGCTGTACCACAAATGGTCGTGATTGGGAGTCCCATAGGGTGGCGCACAATTGGCTCAGCGTCGTCCAGGTTAGGCCGGTGTAGGCCGTCATTGTAAATAAGAATTTGTTCTTAAACTGACTTGCCTAGTTCAATAAAGGTTAAATAAATACTAACGTACCACAAACCTCCAGGGTGCCTAATTGCTATTATAAACTGGGTGGGTCGAGCCCTGAATGCTGATTGGCTGACAGCCATGGTATATCAGACCGTATACCACGGGTATGACAAAACATTTATTTTTACTCCTCTAAGTACCATTAACATATCTCCTCTAGAAGCTGTTAACCATTAACATATCTCCTCTAGAAGCCGTTAACCATTAACATATCTCATCTAGAAGCCGTTAACCATTAACATATCTCATCTAGAAGCCGTTAACCATTAACATATCTCCTCTAGAAGCCGTTAACCATTAACATATCTCCTCTAGAAGCTGTTAACATATCTCCTCTAGAAGCTGTTAACATATCTCCTCTAGAAGCTGTTAACATATCTCCTCTAGAAGCTGTTAACATATCTCCTCTAGAAGCTGTTAACATATCTCCTCTAGAAGCTGTTAACATATCTCCTCTAGAAGCTGTTAACCATTAACATATCTCCTCTAGAAGCTGTTAACCATTAACATATCTCCTCTAGAAGCTGTTAACCATTAACATATCTCCTCTAGAAGCTGTTAACCATTAACATATCTCCTCTAGAAGCTGTTAACCATTAACATATCTCCTCTAGAAGCTGTTAACCATTAACATATCTCCTCTAGAAGCTGTTAACCATTAACACATCTCATCTAGAAGCTGTTATCATTAACATATCTCCTCTAGAAGCTGTTAACATATCTCCTCTAGAAGCTGTTAACATATCTCCTCTAGAAGCTGTTAACCATTAACATATCTCCTCTAGAAGCCGTTAACATATCTCATCTAGAAGCCGTTAACATATCTCATCTAGAAGCCGTTAACATATCTCATCTAGAAGCCGTTAACATATCTCATCTAGAAGCCGTTAACATATCTCATCTAGAAGCCGTTAACATATCCCATCTAGAAGCCGTTAACATATCTCCTCTAGAAGCCGTTAACATATCTCCTCTAGAAGCCGTTAACATATCTCCTCTAGAAGCCGTTAACATATCTCCTCTAGAAGCCGTTAACATATCTCCTCTAGAAGCCGTTAACATATCTCCTCTAGAAGCCGTTAACATATCTCCTCTAGAAGCCGTTAACATATCTCCTCTAGAAGCTGTTAACCATTAACATATCTCATCTAGAAGCTGCTAACATATCTCCTCTAGAAGCCGTTAACATATCTCCTCTAGAAGCCGTTAACATATCTCATCTAGAAGCCGTTAACATATCTCATCTAGAAGCCGTTAACCATTAACATATCTCCTCTAGAAGCCGTTAAACATTAACATATCTCCTCTAGAGGCTGTTAACATATCTCCTCTAGAAGCTGTTAACCATTAACATATCTCCTCTAGAAGCTGTTAACCATTAACATATCTCCTCTAGAAGCTGTTAACCATTAACATATCTCATCTAGAAGCCGTTAACCATTAACATATCTCCTCTAGAAGCTGTTAACATATCTCCTCTAGAAGCTGTTAACATATCTCCTCTAGAAGCTGTTAACCATTAACATATCTCCTCTAGAAGCTGTTAACCATTAACATATCTCCTCTAGAAGCTGTTAACCATTAACATATCTCCTCTAGAAGCTGTTAACCATTAACATATCTCCTCTAGAAGCTGTTAACCATTAACATATCTCCTCTAGAAGCTGTTAACCATTAACATATCTCCTCTAGAAGCTGTTAACCATTAACATATCTCATCTAGAAGCCGTTAACCATTAACATATCTCCTCTAGAAGCCGTTAACATATCTCCTCTAGAAGCCGTTAACATATCTCCTCTAGAAGCTGTTAACATATCTCCTCTAGAAGCTGTTAACATATCTCCTCTAGAAGCTGTTAACATATCTCCTCTAGAAGCTGTTAACATATCTCCTCTAGAAGCTGTTAACCATTAACATATCTCCTCTAGAAGCTGTTAACCATTAACATATCTCCTCTAGAAGCTGTTAACCATTAACATATCTCCTCTAGAAGCTGTTAACCATTAACATATCTCCTCTAGAAGCTGTTAACCATTAACATATCTCCTCTAGAAGCTGTTAACCATTAACATATCTCCTCTAGAAGCTGTTAACCATTAACATATCTCATCTAGAAGCCGTTAACCATTAACATATCTCCTCTAGAAGCTGTTAACATATCTCCTCTAGAAGCTGTTAACCATTAACATATCTCCTCTAGAAGCTGTTAACCATTAACATATCTCCTCTAGAAGCTGTTAACCATTAACATATCTCCTCTAGAAGCTGTTAACCATTAACATATCTCATCTAGAAGCCGTTAACCATTAACATATCTCCTCTAGAAGCTGTTAACCATTAACATATCTCCTCTAGAAGCTGTTAACCATTAACATATCTCCTCTAGAAGCTGTTAACCATTAACATATCTCCTCTAGAAGCTGTTAACCATTAACATATCTCCTCTAGAAGCTGTTAACATATCTCCTCTAGAAGCTGTTATCCATTAACATATCTCCTCTAGAAGCTGTTAACCATTAACATATCTCCTCTAGAAGCTGTTAACCATTAACATATCTCATATCTAGAAGCTGTTAACATATCTCCTCTAGAAGCTGTTAACCATTAACATATCTCCTCTAGAAGCTGTTACCCATTAACATATCTCATCTAGAAGCTGTTAACATATCTCCTCTAGAAGCTGTTAACATATCTCCTCTAGAAGCTGTTAACCATTAACACATCTCATCTAGAAGCTGTTATCATTAACATATCTCCTCTAGAAGCTGTTAACATATCTCCTCTAGAAGCTGTTAACCATTAACATATCTCCTCTAGAAGCCGTTAACATATCTCCTCTAGAAGCCGTTAACATATCTCATCTAGAAGCCGTTAACATATCTCATCTAGAAGCCGTTAACATATCTCATCTAGAAGCCGTTAACATATCTCATCTAGAAGCCGTTAACATATCTCATCTAGAAGCCGTTAACATATCTCATCTAGAAGCCGTTAACATATCTCCTCTAGAAGCCGTTAACATATCTCCTCTAGAAGCCGTTAACATATCTCCTCTAGAAGCCGTTAACATATCTCCTCTAGAAGCCGTTAACATATCTCCTCTAGAAGCCGTTAACATATCTCCTCTAGAAGCCGTTAACATATCTCCTCTAGAAGCCGTTAACATATCTCCTCTAGAAGCCGTTAACATATCTCCTCTAGAAGCTGTTAACCATTAACATATCTCCTCTAGAAGCTGTTAACATATCTCATCTAGAAGCTGCTAACATATCTCCTCTAGAAGCCGTTAACATATCTCCTCTAGAAGCCGTTAACATATCTCCTCTAGAAGCTGTTAACATATCTCCTCTAGAAGCTGTTAACATATCTCCTCTAGAAGCTGTTAACATATCTCCTCTAGAAGCTGTTAACATATCTCCTCTAGAAGCTGTTAACCATTAACACATCTCATCTAGAAGCTGTTATCATTAACATATCTCCTCTAGAAGCTGTTAACATATCTCCTCTAGAAGCTGTTAACCATTAACATATCTCCTCTAGAAGCCGTTAACATATCTCCTCTAGAAGCCGTTAACATATCTCATCTAGAAGCCGTTAACATATCTCATCTAGAAGCCGTTAACCATTAACATATCTCCTCTAGAAGCTGTTAACATATCTCCTCTAGAAGCTGTTAACCATTAACATATCTCCTCTAGAAGCTGTTAACCATTAACATATCTCCTCTAGAAGCTGTTAACCATTAACATATCTCCTCTAGAAGCTGTTAACATATCTCCTCTAGAAGCTGTTAACCATTAACATATCTCCTCTAGAAGCTGTTAACCATTAACATATCTCCTCTAGAAGCTGTTAACATATCTCCTCTAGAAGCTGTTATCCATTAACATATCTCCTCTAGAAGCTGTTAACCATTAACATATCTCCTCTAGAAGCTGTTAACCATTAACATATCTCATATCTAGAAGCTGTTAACATATCTCCTCTAGAAGCTGTTATCCATTAACATATCTCATCTAGAAGCTGTTAACATATCTCCTCTAGAAGCTGTTAACATATCTCCTCTAGAAGCTGTTATCCATTAACATATCTCCTCTAGAAGCTGTTAACCATTAACATATCTCCTCTAGAAGCTGTTAACATATCTCCTCTAGAAGCTGTTAACCATTAACACATCTCATCTAGAAGCTGTTATCATTAACATATCTCCTCTAGAAGCTGTTAACATATCTCCTCTAGAAGCTGTTAACCATTAACATATCTCCTCTAGAAGCTGTTAACCATTAACACATCTCATCTAGAAGCTGTTATCATTAACATATCTCATCTAGAAGCCGTTAACATATCTCATCTAGAAGCCGTTAACATATCTCATCTAGAAGCCGTTAACATATCTCATCTAGAAGCCGTTAACATATCTCATCTAGAAGCCGTTAACATATCTCCTCTAGAAGCCGTTAACATATCTCCTCTAGAAGCCGTTAACATATCTCCTCTAGAAGCCGTTAACATATCTCCTCTAGAAGCCGTTAACATATCTCCTCTAGAAGCCGTTAACATATCTCCTCTAGAAGCCGTTAACATATCTCCTCTAGAAGCCGTTAACATATCTCCTCTAGAAGCTGTTAACCATTAACATATCTCCTCTAGAAGCTGTTAACATATCTCATCTAGAAGCTGCTAACATATCTCCTCTAGAAGCCGTTAACATATCTCCTCTAGAAGCCGTTAACATATCTCCTCTAGAAGCTGTTAACATATCTCCTCTAGAAGCTGTTAACATATCTCCTCTAGAAGCTGTTAACATATCTCCTCTAGAAGCTGTTAACCATTAACACATCTCATCTAGAAGCTGTTATCATTAACATATCTCCTCTAGAAGCTGTTAACATATCTCCTCTAGAAGCTGTTAACCATTAACATATCTCCTCTAGAAGCCGTTAACATATCTCCTCTAGAAGCCGTTAACATATCTCATCTAGAAGCCGTTAACATATCTCATCTAGAAGCTGTTAACCATTAACATATCTCCTCTAGAAGCTGTTAACCATTAACATATCTCCTCTAGAAGCTGTTAACCATTAACATATCTCCTCTAGAAGCTGTTAACCATTAACATATCTCATCTAGAAGCCGTTAACCATTAACATATCTCCTCTAGAAGCTGTTAACATATCTCCTCTAGAAGCTGTTAACATATCTCCTCTAGAAGCTGTTAACCATTAACATATCTCCTCTAGAAGCTGTTAACCATTAACATATCTCCTCTAGAAGCTGTTAACCATTAACATATCTCCTCTAGAAGCTGTTAACCATTAACATATCTCCTCTAGAAGCTGTTAACCATTAACATATCTCCTCTAGAAGCTGTTAACCATTAACATATCTCATCTAGAAGCCGTTAACCATTAACATATCTCCTCTAGAAGCTGTTAACATATCTCCTCTAGAAGCTGTTAACATATCTCCTCTAGAAGCTGTTAACATATCTCCTCTAGAAGCTGTTAACCATTAACATATCTCCTCTAGAAGCTGTTAACCATTAACATATCTCCTCTAGAAGCTGTTAACCATTAACATATCTCCTCTAGAAGCTGTTAACCATTAACATATCTCCTCTAGAAGCTGTTAACCATTAACATATCTCCTCTAGAAGCTGTTAACCATTAACATATCTCCTCTAGAAGCTGTTAACCATTAACATATCTCATCTAGAAGCCGTTAACCATTAACATATCTCCTCTAGAAGCTGTTAACATATCTCCTCTAGAAGCTGTTAACCATTAACATATCTCCTCTAGAAGCTGTTAACCATTAACATATCTCCTCTAGAAGCTGTTAACCATTAACATATCTCCTCTAGAAGCTGTTAACATATCTCCTCTAGAAGCTGTTAACCATTAACATATCTCCTCTAGAAGCTGTTAACCATTAACATATCTCATCTAGAAGCTGTTAACCATTAACATATCTCCTCTAGAAGCTGTTAACATATCTCCTCTAGAAGCTGTTAACCATTAACATATCTCCTCTAGAAGCTGTTAACCATTAACATATCTCCTCTAGAAGCTGTTAACCATTAACATATCTCATATCTAGAAGCTGTTAACATATCTCCTCTAGAAGCTGTTAACCATTAACATATCTCCTCTAGAAGCTGTTAACCATTAACATATCTCATCTAGAAGCTGTTAACATATCTCCTCTAGAAGCTGTTAACATATCTCCTCTAGAAGCTGTTATCCATTAACATATCTCCTCTAGAAGCTGTTAACCATTAACATATCTCCTCTAGAAGCTGTTAACATATCTCCTCTAGAAGCTGTTATCCATTAACATATCTCCTCTAGAAGCTGTTAACCATTAACATATCTCCTCTAGAAGCTGTTAACCATTAACACATCTCATCTAGAAGCTGTTATCATTAACATATCTCCTCTAGAAGCTGTTAACATATCTCCTCTAGAAGCTGTTAACCATTAACATATCTCCTCTAGAAGCCGTTAACATATCTCCTCTAGAAGCCGTTTACATATCTCATCTAGAAGCCGTTAACATATCTCATCTAGAAGCCGTTAACATATCTCATCTAGAAGCCATTAACATATCTCATCTAGAAGCCGTTAACATATCTCATCTAGAAGCCGTTAACATATCTCATCTAGAAGCCGTTAACATATCTCCTCTAGAAGCCGTTAACATATCTCCTCTAGAAGCCGTTAACATATCTCCTCTAGAAGCCGTTAACATATCTCCTCTAGAAGCCGTTAACATATCTCCTCTAGAAGCCGTTAACATATCTCCTCTAGAAGCCGTTAACATATCTCCTCTAGAAGCCGTTAACATATCTCCTCTAGAAGCTGTTAACCATTAACATATCTCCTCTAGAAGCTGTTAACATATCTCATCTAGAAGCTGCTAACATATCTCCTCTAGAAGCCGTTAACATATCTCCTCTAGAAGCCGTTAACATATCTCCTCTAGAAGCTGTTAACATATCTCCTCTAGAAGCTGTTAACATATCTCCTCTAGAAGCTGTTAACATATCTCCTCTAGAAGCTGTTAACATATCTCCTCTAGAAGCTGTTAACCATTAACACATCTCATCTAGAAGCTGTTATCATTAACATATCTCCTCTAGAAGCTGTTAACATATCTCCTCTAGAAGCTGTTAACCATTAACATATCTCCTCTAGAAGCCGTTAACATATCTCCTCTAGAAGCCGTTAACATATCTCATCTAGAAGCCGTTAACATATCTCATCTAGAAGCCGTTAACCATTAACATATCTCCTCTAGAAGCCGTTAAACATTAACATATCTCCTCTAGAGGCTGTTAACATATCTCCTCTAGAAGCTGTTAACCATTAACATATCTCCTCTAGAAGCTGTTAACCATTAACATATCTCCTCTAGAAGCTGTTAACCATTAACATATCTCATCTAGAAGCCGTTAACCATTAACATATCTCCTCTAGAAGCTGTTAACATATCTCCTCTAGAAGCTGTTAACATATCTCCTCTAGAAGCTGTTAACCATTAACATATCTCCTCTAGAAGCTGTTAACCATTAACATATCTCCTCTAGAAGCTGTTAACCATTAACATATCTCCTCTAGAAGCTGTTAACCATTAACATATCTCCTCTAGAAGCTGTTAACCATTAACATATCTCCTCTAGAAGCTGTTAACCATTAACATATCTCATCTAGAAGCCGTTAACCATTAACATATCTCCTCTAGAAGCTGTTAACATATCTCCTCTAGAAGCTGTTAACCATTAACATATCTCCTCTAGAAGCTGTTAACCATTAACATATCTCCTCTAGAAGCTGTTAACATATCTCCTCTAGAAGCTGTTAACCATTAACATATCTCCTCTAGAAGCTGTTAACCATTAACATATCTCATCTAGAAGCCGTTAACCATTAACATATCTCCTCTAGAAGCTGTTAACATATCTCCTCTAGAAGCTGTTAACCATTAACATATCTCCTCTAGAAGCTGTTAACCATTAACATATCTCCTCTAGAAGCTGTTAACCATTAACATATCTCCTCTAGAAGCTGTTAACATATCTCCTCTAGAAGCTGTTATCCATTAACATATCTCCTCTAGAAGCTGTTAACCATTAACATATCTCCTCTAGAAGCTGTTAACCATTAACATATCTCCTCTAGAAGCTGTTAACCATTAACATATCTCATCTAGAAGCTGTTAACATATCTCCTCTAGAAGCTGTTATCCATTAACATATCTCCTCTAGAAGCTGTTAACCATTAACATATCTCCTCTAGAAGCTGTTAACCATTAACACATCTCATCTAGAAGCTGTTATCATTAACATATCTCCTCTAGAAGCCGTTAACATATCTCCTCTAGAAGCCGTTAACATATCTCCTCTAGAAGCCGTTAACATATCTCATCTAGAATTAACATATCTCCTCTAGAAGCTGTTAACATATCTCCTCTAGAAGCCGTTAACATATCTCCTCTAGAAGCCGTTAACATATCTCCTCTAGAAGCTGTTAACCATTAACATATCTCCTCTAGAAGCTGTTAACCATTAACATATCTCATCTAGAAGCCGTTAACCATTAACATATCTCCTCTAGAAGCTGTTAACCATTAACATATCTCCTCTAGAAGCTGTTAACCATTAACATATCTCCTCTAGAAGCTGTTAACATATCTCCTCTAGAAGCTGTTAACCATTAACATATCTCCTCTAGAAGCTGTTAACCATTAACATATCTCATCTAGAAGCCGTTAACCATTAACATATCTCCTCTAGAAGCTGTTAACATATCTCCTCTAGAAGCTGTTAACCATTAACATATCTCCTCTAGAAGCTGTTAACCATTAACATATCTCCTCTAGAAGCTGTTAACCATTAACATATCTCATATCTAGAAGCTGTTAACATATCTCCTCTAGAAGCTGTTAACCATTAACATATCTCCTCTAGAAGCTGTTATCCATTAACATATCTCATCTAGAAGCTGTTAACATATCTCCTCTAGAAGCTGTTAACATATCTCCTCTAGAAGCTGTTATCCATTAACATATCTCCTCTAGAAGCTGTTAACCATTAACATATCTCCTCTAGAAGCTGTTAACATATCTCCTCTAGAAGCTGTTAACATATCTCCTCTAGAAGCTGTTAACATATCTCCTCTAGAAGCTGTTAACCATTAACACATCTCATCTAGAAGCTGTTATCATTAACATATCTCCTCTAGAAGCTGTTAACATATCTCCTCTAGAAGCTGTTAACCATTAACATATCTCCTCTAGAAGCCGTTAACATATCTCCTCTAGAAGCCGTTTACATATCTCATCTAGAAGCCGTTAACATATCTCATCTAGAAGCCGTTAACATATCTCATCTAGAAGCCGTTAACATATCTCATCTAGAAGCCGTTAACATAACTCATCTAGAAGCCGTTAACATATCTCATCTAGAAGCCGTTAACATATCTCCTCTAGAAGCCGTTAACATATCTCCTCTAGAAGCCGTTAACATATCTCCTCTAGAAGCCGTTAACATATCTCCTCTAGAAGCCGTTAACATATCTCCTCTAGAAGCCG
The DNA here is from genome assembly GCF_034236695.1 of Oncorhynchus nerka. Taxonomy (NCBI): domain Eukaryota; kingdom Metazoa; phylum Chordata; class Actinopteri; order Salmoniformes; family Salmonidae; genus Oncorhynchus; species Oncorhynchus nerka. The sequence continues at coordinate 11,291,488 of NC_088403.1, forward strand.
TTAACATATCTCCTCTAGAAGCCGTTAACATATCTCCTCTAGAAGCCGTTAACATATCTCCTCTAGAAGCTGTTAACCATTAACATATCTCCTCTAGAAGCTGTTAACATATCTCATCTAGAAGCTGCTAACATATCTCCTCTAGAAGCCGTTAACATATCTCCTCTAGAAGCCGTTAACATATCTCCTCTAGAAGCTGTTAACATATCTCCTCTAGAAGCTGTTAACATATCTCCTCTAGAAGCTGTTAACATATCTCCTCTAGAAGCTGTTAACATATCTCCTCTAGAAGCTGTTAACCATTAACACATCTCATCTAGAAGCTGTTATCATTAACATATCTCCTCTAGAAGCTGTTAACATATCTCCTCTAGAAGCTGTTAACCATTAACATATCTCCTCTAGAAGCCGTTAACATATCTCCTCTAGAAGCCGTTAACATATCTCATCTAGAAGCCGTTAACATATCTCATCTAGAAGCCGTTAACCATTAACATATCTCCTCTAGAAGCCGTTAAACATTAACATATCTCCTCTAGAGGCTGTTAACATATCTCCTCTAGAAGCTGTTAACCATTAACATATCTCCTCTAGAAGCTGTTAACCATTAACATATCTCCTCTAGAAGCTGTTAACCATTAACATATCTCATCTAGAAGCCGTTAACCATTAACATATCTCCTCTAGAAGCTGTTAACATATCTCCTCTAGAAGCTGTTAACATATCTCCTCTAGAAGCTGTTAACCATTAACATATCTCCTCTAGAAGCTGTTAACCATTAACATATCTCCTCTAGAAGCTGTTAACCATTAACATATCTCCTCTAGAAGCTGTTAACCATTAACATATCTCCTCTAGAAGCTGTTAACCATTAACATATCTCCTCTAGAAGCTGTTAACCATTAACATATCTCATCTAGAAGCCGTTAACCATTAACATATCTCCTCTAGAAGCTGTTAACATATCTCCTCTAGAAGCTGTTAACCATTAACATATCTCCTCTAGAAGCTGTTAACCATTAACATATCTCCTCTAGAAGCTGTTAACATATCTCCTCTAGAAGCTGTTAACCATTAACATATCTCCTCTAGAAGCTGTTAACCATTAACATATCTCATCTAGAAGCCGTTAACCATTAACATATCTCCTCTAGAAGCTGTTAACATATCTCCTCTAGAAGCTGTTAACCATTAACATATCTCCTCTAGAAGCTGTTAACCATTAACATATCTCCTCTAGAAGCTGTTAACCATTAACATATCTCCTCTAGAAGCTGTTAACATATCTCCTCTAGAAGCTGTTATCCATTAACATATCTCCTCTAGAAGCTGTTAACCATTAACATATCTCCTCTAGAAGCTGTTAACCATTAACATATCTCCTCTAGAAGCTGTTATCCATTAACATATCTCATCTAGAAGCTGTTAACATATCTCCTCTAGAAGCTGTTATCCATTAACATATCTCCTCTAGAAGCTGTTAACCATTAACATATCTCCTCTAGAAGCTGTTAACCATTAACACATCTCATCTAGAAGCTGTTATCATTAACATATCTCCTCTAGAAGCCGTTAACATATCTCCTCTAGAAGCCGTTAACATATCTCCTCTAGAAGCCGTTAACATATCTCATCTAGAAGCCGTTAACATATCTCCTCTAGAAGCCGTTAACATATCTCCTCTAGAAGCCGTTAACATATCTCCTCTAGAAGCCGTTAACATATCTCCTCTAGAAGCCGTTAACATATCTCCTCTAGAAGCCGTTAACATATCTCCTCTAGAAGCCGTTAACATATCTCCTCTAGAAGCCGTTAACATATCTCATCTAGAAGCCGTTAACATATCTCCTCTAGAAGCCGTTAACATATCTCCTCTAGTTAACGTATCTCCTCTAGAAGCCGTTAACGTATCTCCTCTAGAAGCCGTTAACATATCTCATCTAGAAGCCGTTAACATATCTCATCTAGAAGCCGTTAACATATCTCATCTAGAAGCCGTTAACATATCTCATCTAGAAGCCGTTAACATATCTCATCTAGAAGCCGTTAACATATCTCCTCTAGAAGCCGTTAACATATCTCCTCTAGAAGCTGTTAACATATCTCCTCTAGAAGCTGTTAACATATCTCCTCTAGAAGCTGTTAACATATCTCCTCTAGAAGCTGTTAACCATTAACATATCTCCTCTAGAAGCTGTTAACCATTAACATATCTCATCTAGAAGCCGTTAACCATTAACATATCTCCTCTAGAAGCTGTTAACATACCTCCTCTAGAAGCTGTTAACCATTAACATATCTCCTCTAGAAGCTGTTAACCATTAACATATCTCATATCTAGAAGCTGTTAACATATCTCCTCTAGAAGCTGTTAACCATTAACATATCTCCTCTAGAAGCTGTTAACCATTAACATATCTCCTCTAGAAGCTGTTAACATATCTCATCTAGAAGCTGCTAACATATCTCCTCTAGAAGCCGTTAACATATCTCCTCTAGAAGCTGTTAACATATCTCCTCTAGAAGCTGTTAACATATCTCCTCTAGAAGCTGTTAACATATCTCCTCTAGAAGCTGTTAACCATTAACATATCTCATCTAGAAGCTGTGTTTGACAAAACCCTAGAAATGACACCATAACTAGTGGAGGGTTTTAACAACTATATGGTGCGCTACCTGATATCTAGGGGGGATGGACACAGTATAGAATAGAGTTGTTGCCATGCAACAGAAAGCAGAGCAAATGTTCATTCAACAAAATGTTAGGAGACAAAAGCAGTTGATCAAGGAGGTTAACAAAGGCTGTTAAAGGTGGAGTTGGCACAATCACATGTCAATCATTTGACTTGATTTATTTAACTAGGCAATAACTGTGTATGTCAACTATGTAATAATGATGTGTAATTCTCAAAAAGACTACAAATACAAAATGACAAACTTACCTTACACAGAGGTGTCATAAAAATGTGAAATGGTTTACAACATACTGGATGTGTTATAAACAGTGCTCTTCAAGCCACATCTAATAAGCCTCCACATCCATGCTGACTGACTCACCGGTAACCTAGACAGAGGTGCTTTGGCCGGGGTAGTCTGGGTGTAGGTGGAAGGGGTCCCAGCCTGTCCCGGGGTGGTGAGGGGGGTCCCAGAGACATGCCCTGGTCCTGAGGAGGCCAGGGGGAGGCTGGAGGGGGGCAGGGGGTGCCTGTGGAGTTGGGGGTGGATGAGTGGCCGGTTGGGGAAGAGGTTCCCGGGACACCAGTGCCTCCGGCTGGGTCGACAGAGCCATCGGCCTGGGTGGTTCCACCGCCACCCAGGTCCATGAAGAGGGAGCGAAGCTTCTTATCCAGGGCGTGGATGTCATCGATGCCCAGGGCCACCTCACACTCCCCACACTGGGCGTGGGTCTGGTTGGGCATTGTAGCAGGCTGGGGCTGGGTGTGCACCAGGGTGGGCTGGACCACGGGGATGGTGGTGGTGATGGGCTGTAAGGTAGGGACCGTGGCCCCTGGGGCTAGAGAGGCTACAGGCGAGGAGGAAGAAGGGAGCTCTGCACTGGGGTTAGCAATGGAGGGGGCTAGCAGGGGACCTTGGATAGCCGTGGTGGGGACTATGGTAGTGGTGGAAGGGACAGGGAGCTGCTCTGAGCTTCCTCCACTACCACTGCTACAGCTGCTGACCAGGGGGGCCGTGGCAGAATGACAAAGGACTGTAGTGGGTATGGAGGTGGTGGGACCACCAGGGACGGAGCCAGAGGTCTGGGGGAAGGAGGCTGAGGTGGACAGGGTAGTTGTGTTGGGGAGGGTGGGGAGGACAGCAGGGACTGGGGGGGACACAGAGGTGGCTGGGGCAGGGATTGGGGCTGTAACACTAGGTACGGAGGAGACCACGGGTTGGGTCACCGGCAGGGTGAGAGGGGCCTGGGAAAGGAGAGGCTGGGTATCAACAGACTGGAGCTGGGTGGGGATGGGGGCGGTTGCCTGGTGGATGGGCGCAGGTGGAGAGGTGGAGGTGGAGGCTGGAGGGGAGATGGAGACTGGGGGGGGAGGGGAGGTCACAGAGGCCTCAGATGGAACCTGAGGAGCAGAGGCTATAGGAGCAGTGGAGAGGACTGGGATGGTGGTGGTGGTGGCTGCAGCAGGGACCAGGACAGGCAGGGAGGCTATGTGGACGGAGGGAGGAGCGGTGCTGGGCCCTGGGTCGTACTGGCCCTGGTTCTGTCTCATCTCTGAGAAGGCCTGCTGCAGGCTGACCGCTGAGGCCGACTGGGACAGACCCTGACCTGCAGCTACAGCACGGGCAGCCGGGGAGAGAGAAAATGAGGGAGAGATGGGCAGGGAAACAGAGAGAGTGATAGAAAGAGATGTGTCAACACCAAACACCATCACTAAGTAAAACAGTGATGTTAGCCATCACCTTAAAATCAGGTCATAGGACACTAACTAAACTACCGTTACATAGCAACTAGACATTCATAAACATGTGATGTTTTTATTATTAACTTTACAATACAACAACATTCAGTCAGTCACAAGATCAGATGATCCCGGTTTTCAGAAACATCTAAATGTTATTACATTTGGATGCTGAATGCATTATCTTGTTGACTAATAAGATAACTTATTGGTAGGCGGTCACTGTGTGTGTGTGTGTGTGTGTGTGTGTGTGTGTGTGTGTGTGTGCGTGCGCTAAACTCACCGTGAAAGGACTGTGAATCTTGTCTCAGCAGGGCAGAGCCTGCAGCCGCTGAGTCAGCAAAGAACTGGTCCTTGAGTCTGGACTCAGGCACGGGACTGACTATAAACCTCCTGCCTGCAGAGTGGACCACCTGGGCTGCACAGGAAGGGATACCTGGAGATAGATAGAAATGGTAGGGTCACACATAGGGTTAATGCAAAATGGGTGCCTCTATTGAATTCAATACATTTACATTTCTCAGCGAGGGAAAGTTCTATAATTCATGGTACAACAAATTGGACTACAGATGGAAAATTCTCATGCAAAACATGTCTGTCATTTTGTTGTTGTTGTAGGGTACCAATTCCCTGTGTGGACATTGTGTTGGTTGTTTTACCTGGCAACGGTTCAGATATAGCAGGGATCTGTTGCTGCTGGAGGTCACTAACTATCTGGGAAACAATCTGTGACACAAGATGCAGTCAGTCTGAGACAGTACAACAGCCGTTTACAACGATCCATGATGAAGTTACTTAAGCCCATGTACCTGGTATAGAAGGGTTAAGAATGATGCTCTTTCACAGCAACAACATGGAGGAAAAAAAATGAATGGAGAGACGTCACTCTACCTGGGTGTTTCCATCTTTCTCCAGACCCTTCTCGTCAGCCATCTCGATGACCTCACGGACCTGCTCGATGAACGACTCCCTCTCGCTCTCCAGTATAAACAGACTGGTGACCTGTAGTCACACACCAGGAAAGAACAGCCCTCTCAATCACAGTCCTCATTCTTCTCAGAATCTGATGGTTGGATTGATTCATCATTTCAGAACGGATTCATCAAAGTCAAAACACCCAGAAAGTCTGGTGAAATAAAGCCTTTCATTATTACCAGATAAACTCTCTGGACATGCCTGAGACAAATACATACAGCAAGAGAGAGAGAGACAGCGAGAGGGAGAGAGAGAGACAGCGAGAGAGAGCGAGAGAGAGAGAGACAGCGAGAGAGAGTGAGAGAGACAGCGAAAGAGAGAGACAGCGAGAGAGAGAGAGAGAGAGAGAGCAGCGAGAGAGAGAGAGACAGCGAGAGAGAGAGAGACAGCGAGAGGGAGAGACAGCGAAAGGGAGAGACAGCGAAAGGGAGAGACAGCGAAAGGGAGAGACAGCGAGAGAGAGAGCGACAGCGAGAGAGAGAGCGACAGCGAGAGCGACAGCGACAGCGAGAGAGAGAGCGAGAGAGAGAGCGACAGCGAGAGGCGAAGAGAGCGACAGCGAGAGAGAGAGCGACAGCGAGAGAGAAAAGAGGAGGGAGGGAGAGTGCTCGTAATCTTTTCTGTAGTTACCATAATCTGTGCTATTTCCTCTGGGTTATCTCCGTCCAGATCAAACTTAAAAGTCACCATCTTTCTGTTGTGCGTTTCCAACTGGCACTCAGCTACCCTGTCGCCCATGTTGGATATCTGGAATAAACAAAGGAACAGAAGCCAAAATAAGATGTGGATGAAATAAAAAGATGAAAGAGAGCAGCTCTTCAGATTTATCGACGGCCTGTTTGAACGGCTCGGTGTCGTTCTGTCTAACCAGTAGGGCCTAAACGATGCTGTGCCAGGGAACTCAAATAGGCAGGCATCAGTACAGGGCGATACACACCAGAGACAGACATTATTCAGATGCTGTATGCTCCAATTAGAGAACACTTTCCAGGAAAATAAAGCTTATTGAACTGAATGAAAAACAATCTCAGCTGGTGGGAGACAAGAGCACCGAGCACAATGCAACGGCTTGGACAATTAAAAGGTTATGTAAATCAAAGTTGATCATAAGTAGGCCTATAATATATAAACAAAAACAACAGGCTTATTACAGGTGCTAAACACACTACTGAAAAATAATGTTTCATGTAGTATATATCGGTCATTTCCCCTGGGCTGACTCTTACATTTAGTATATATATATATCGGTCATTTCCCCTGGGCTGACTCTTACATTTAGTATATATATATATCGGTCATTTCCCCTGTGCTGACTCTTACATTTAGTATATATATATATCGGTCATTTCCCCTGGGCTGACTCTTACATTTAGTACATTCAACTTTGCTTTGCCAATCTTGTCGGTACGAGAGCGACTCCGTACAGAGCGCCGCTGGTGGCGCTTGATGGAGCGCCCCTCCTGTCTGCCTCCATCGTTTCCATCGCTCAGGCCGGACGCCACGTCAGAGTGACCGCTGAGTGAGACACACAAACACCGTTAAAATTCATGAGAGCGAAGCGTCTAAGCTAATAAAAACTAAATGAAACAATAATGACTAATTATAAAATTAGAGATATCTTTCCCATCTCTTATAAAATCTCAATGTGTATATCTTTACCATCAGTTAAACATGTATCTTACCTCTCCATGGACGAGGGCACTTGTGGTGGTTGTAACTGTGACTGGTCCAATGACAAAGGCTGAGGAGCCGTCTGGGAGGGCTGGAACACAGTACAGGAGAACAGAGGGTCAGAGAACTGTGGGAAACTTGTTTTACAGTAAAGAGAGTGCAAAGTAGTGTGGTCTTTTGGAGATGAAAGGCTTCAGAAGGTATTGAGGTTAAAAAGAGAGGCAGAATATGAGACTTAAAAGCATGTGAGAGTAGCAGTATAAAGGAATAAGAGTCGGCTCTTGTAGGTCTTAGTGTACTAATCCCACCGTAACCAAATGTTTGACAGCATCTATGTTCAGAATGTTTCTTCCACATCTAGCTACTTGTGACCATAAAATATATATGACTAGACACATCCACAACTTCACACAACCAACTCAGGACTCATTTAAATAACAAACATACAGTCAAGGAAACACGCAGACCAGCTATGGTCAAAGAACTACTCTCCATCATCCATACGACCAGGCAGGGGGACATGACGAAGGGGGTTTGGCTGACCACAGGTACCTGGGGCTGGGCATCTCCCGGCGGCTCTGGGGAGGTGCTGGCTACGCTGATGACGGGCACCACAACGACCAGCGGCTGAGTAGGCATCATTTGGGGCGGCATAGGGGAGGCCGGTGGCACCGGCGGTGGATGAGTCACCAGAGTGGGTGCAGATACAGAACCAGGTAGAGGATGAGCCCCAGGAGGCAGAGGTAAGGCTGCAGCTGCTATAGGGCTCTGTGGGGACACCAGGGCTCCCCCAGGGGGTGACGCCGCCCCTTGGGCTGCAGCTGCAGTAACCGGGACCGAGGGCTGATTGAAGGCCATCTGTGCCACAGAGACAAGTCCCACTGAGGAGGGAGGTGGAGCCATACTGCAAGGCTGGGGGCGGGAGGAGGAGAGCAAGGGGCGGGTCAGGTCAGGTTAGGACTGGCTAGGGTAACGAAGGGTCATGGGAACTAGGTTGGAGTGGGCGGATTATGGATGATAGAAATAGTAAGTCCACTTCTATGGGATGGATATTATGTTGGTGGTTGACTAAAGGGTGACTGAAGGAACACAACTCAAGGGGATAAGAGTGTGTATAGTGGGTGTGACAGAATGTAACTGTGCATACAACCACTAAACAAACAAAGTCAACACACAAAGCCACGCACCACAACAACATGCGACCAAACACGATGTGTTTCACAAATGGCATGAAAGCGGATGTCAACCCGAAGGTTCAACTGGTTCAACTGCACTGTGAGAACAAAGCAGTGCTAAGGTGTGGACAGGACTCCTCATGAGGCCCTCTCCACTTAGTGGTACAACACGCCTGCGGTGACATCATGCTGTTGGTCACTAACATGGACTCTAATGGAACAGCCATGATCGTCCATTAGACCTCAATTCACATTTATCGACAAACACAGGAGACACTGAAAGACAGACACTTTTCTACTGGGGCTCAAACAACAACACAAGCCATACTGAGTGAGGACAGCTGATACTAATGGAAATGGACACACGTACAGTCGCACACATAAACACGCTCTACCACCCTAGTGGGGACCAGCACTATAATAACAGCACAGCGAGTGGTACCTGGACCAGAGCTAGCTATAATAACAGCACAGCGAGTGGTACCTGGACCAGAGCTAGCTATAATAACAGCACAGTGAGTGGTACCTGGACCAGAGCTAGCTATAATAACAGCACAGCGAGTGGTACCTGGACCAGAGCTAGCTATAATAACAGCACAGTGAGTGGTACCTGGACCAGAGCTAGCTATAATAACAGCACAGCGAGTGGTACCTGGACCAGAGCTAGCTATAATAACAGCACAGCGAGTGGTACCTGGACCAGAGCTAGCTATAATAACAGCACAGTGAGTGGTACCTGGACCAGAGCTAGCTATAATAACAGCACAGTGAGTGGTACCTGGACCAGAGCTAGCTATAATAACAGCACAGTGAGTGGTACCTGGACCAGAGCTAGCTATAATAACAGCACAGTGAGTGGTACCTGGACCAGAGCTAGCTATAATAACAGCACAGTGAGTGGTACCTGGACCAGAGCTAGCTATAATAACAGCACAGTGAGTGGTACCTGGACCAGAGCTAGCTATAATAACAACACAGCGAGTGGTACCTGGACCAGAGCTAGCTATAATAACAGCACAGTGAGTGGTACCTGGACCAGAGCTAGCTATAATAACAGCACAGCGAGTGGTACCTGGACCAGAGCTAGCTATAATAACAGCACAGTGAGTGGTACCTGGACCAGAGCTAGCTATAATAACAGCACAGTGAGTGGTACCTGGACCAGAGCTAGCTATAATAACAGCACAGTGAGTGGTACCTGGACCAGAGCTAGCTATAATAACAGCACATCGAGTGGTACCTGGACCAGAGCTAGCTATAATAACAGCACATCGAGTGGTACCTGGACCAGAGCTAGCTATAATAACAGCACAGTGAGTGGTACCTGGACCAGAGCTAGCTATAATAACAGCACAGTGAGTGGTACCTGGACCAGAGCTAGCTATAATAACAGCACAGCGAGTGGTACCTGGACCAGAGCTAGCTATAATAACAGCACAGTGAGTGGTACCTGGACCAGAGCTAGCTGGTGTGCCTGGTAGAGATAGTGGAGGTGTTCTAAGCTGGGTGAAGGGGACAAAACAGAAGCGCCCAGCTCACTAGCGCACAGCTGAAGACCACCAACCATGCATGCAGGTAGACCAGGCCAGGGCAGGCAGACCAGACAGACCAGGCCAGGCAGACCAGGCCAGGGCAGGCAGACCAGACAGACAGACCAGGCCAGACCAGGGCAGGCAGACCAGACAGACAGACCAGGCCAGACCAGACAGACCAGGCCAGGCAGACCAGACCAGACAGACCAGGGCAGGCAGACCAAGCAGCATGTCGTAGAAGTGTAGTGAGTGGATGAAAGAGTGAGAAAGTCAATGGAATAAAAACAGAAAGAAAGGATGGAAAACTGAAGTAAGAAATGTGAATGTTAAAATGTGTTAACAAGAAACAGAACAGATTAAACTCCATAGAAACAGAACAGATTAAACTCCATAGAAACAGAACAGATTAAACTCCATAGAAACAGAACAGATTAAACTCCATAGAAACAGAACAGATTAAACTCCATAGAAACAGAACAGATTAAACTCCATAGGAAGAGAATATCAGTATTATTTAAAAGAGATGGTTGTGTAATACTTACCACAATGGACACGAGTTAGTCAACGACGTTGTAGTACTTACTGAATCGGTTTCATAAGGGTTTGGTTTATTTTGACATTGGCTTTTGTGAATGTTTGGTTTATTTTGGCAAAGTTGTTGGACTTTGAAGGCGATGGAAGTTCATGTTTGTACCCACAATGCAGTAAAACTTCACTATAACTAATACCTCTATTCATATGCCTATGCCTGAGAAAAGTAAACTCCTAATTGCGTAACCAATGGCCCTGAAGGTTTTCTATCGATTACTGAATAATTCATGGAGGTTTGGTTTTGTGTTACTGACTTGGTTCAGACCAACTCTGGCAGGCCTTCAGTGGACCCATCCATGGGATTAGGTAAACACACTGGCCTTCAGTGGGCCCGTCCATTGGTTTAGGTAAACACACTGGCCTTCAGTGGACCCATCCATGGGTTTAGGTAAACACACTGGCCTTCAGTGGGCCCATCCATTGGTTTAGGTAAACACACTGGCCTTCAGTGGGCCCATCCATTGGTTTAGGTAAACACACTGGCCTTCAGTGGGCCCATCCATTGGTTTAGGTAAACACACTGGCCTTCAGTGGGCCCATCCATTGGTTTAGGTAAACACACTGGCCTTCAGTGGACCCATCCATGGGATTAGGTAAACACACTGGCCTTCAGTGGACCCATCCATGGGTTTAGGTAAACACACTGGCTCAGGGGGCTGTGCTAAACTCAGCAAAAAAAGAAATGTCCTCTCACTGTCAACTGCGTTTATTTTCAGCCAACTTAACATGTGTAAATATTTGTATGAACATAAGATTCAACAACTGATACATAAACTGAATAAGTTCCACAGACATGTGACTAACAGAAATTGAATAATGTGTCCCTGAACAAAGGGGGGGTCAAAATGAAAAGTAACAGTCAGTATCTGGTGTGGCCACCAACTGCATTAAGTACTGCAGTGCATCTCCTCATGGACTGCACCAGATTTGCCAGTTCTTGCTGTGAGATGTTACCCAACTCTTCCACCATGTCACCTGCAAGTTCCCGGACATTTCTGGGGGGAATGGCCCTATCCCTCACCCTCCGATCCAACAGGTCCCAGACGTGCTCAATGGAATTGAGATCAGGGCTCTTCGCTGGCCATGGCAGAACACTGACATTCCTGTCTTGCAGGAAATCACAAACAGAACGAGCAGTATGGCTGGTGGCATTGTCATGCTGGAGGGTCATGTCAGGATGAGCCTGCAGGAAGGGTACCACATGAGGGAGGAGGATGTCTTCCCTGTAACGCACAGCGTTGAGATTGCCTGCAATGACAACAAGCTCAGTCCGATGCTGCTGTGACACACCGCCCCAGACCGTGACGGACCCTCCGCCTCCAAATCGATCCCACTCCAGAGTACAGGCCTCGGTGTAACGCTCATTCCTTCTGCGATAAACACGAATCCGACCATCACCCCTGGTGAGACAAAACCACGACTCGTCAGTGGAGAGCACTTTTTGCCAGTCCTGTCTGGTCCAGCGACGGTGGGTTTGTGCCCATAGGCGTTGTTGCCGGTGATGTTTGGTGAGGACCTGCCTTTACAACAGGGCTACAAGCCCTCAGTTCATCCTCTCTCAGCCTAATGAGGACAGTCTGATCACTGATGGAGTGATTGTGCGTTCTGAGTGAAACTAGGGCAGTTGTTGTTGCCATCCTGTACCTGTACCCAGGTGTGATGTTCGGATGTACCGATCCTGTGCAGGTGTTGTTACACCTGGTCTGTCACTGCGAGGACGATCAGCTGTCCGTCCTGTCTCCCTGTAGCGCTGTCTTAGGCGTCTCAAAGTAGAGACATGGCCACATCTGCAGTCCTCATGCCTCCTTGCAGCATGCCTAAGGCACGCTCACACAGATGAGTAGGGACCCTGGGCATCTTTCTTTTGGTGTTTTTCAGAGTCAGTAGAAAGGCCTATTTAGTGTTCTAAGTTTCCATAACTGTGACCTTAACTGCCTACCGTCTGTAGGCTTTTACCGTCTGTAGGTTCATTAACTAGCTACCGTCTGTAGGCTTTTACCGTCTGTAGGTTCATTAACTGCCTACCGTCTGTAGGCTTTTACCGTCTGTAGGTTCATTAACTGCCTACAGTCTGTAGGCTTTTACCGTCTGTAGGTTCATTAACTGCCTACCGTCTGTAGGCTTTTACCGTCTGTAGGTTCATTAACTGCCTACCGTCTGTAGGCTTTTACCATCTGTAGGTTCATTAACTGCCTACCGTCTGTAGGCTTTTACCGTCTGTAGGTTCATTAACTGCCTACCGTCTGTAGGTTCATTAACTGCCTACCGTCTGTAGGTTCATTAACTGCCTACCGTCTGTAGGTTCATTAACTGCCTACCGTCTGTAGGTTCATTAACTGCCTACCGTCTGTAGGCTTTTACCGTCTGTAGGTTCATTAACTGCCTACCGTCTGTAGGTTCATTAACTGCCTACCGTCTGTAGGTTCATTAACTGCCTACCGTCTGTAGGCTTTTACCGTCTGTAGGTTCATTAACTGCCTACCGTCTGTAGGCTTTTACCGTCTGTAGGTTCATTAACTGCCTACCGTCTGTAGGTTCATTAACTGCCTACCGTCTGTAGGCTTTTACCGTCTGTAGGTTCATTAACTGCCTACCGTCTGTAGGCTTTTACCGTCTGTAGGTTCACTAACTGCCTACCGTCTGTAGGCTTTTACCGTCTGTAGGTTAATTAACTGCCTACCGTCTGTAGGCTTTTACCATCTGTAGGTTCATTAACTGCCTACCGTCTATAGGTTCATTAACTGCCTACCGTCTGTAGGCTTTTACGGTCTGTAGGTTCATTAACTGCCTACCGTCTGTAGGTTCATTAACTGCCTACCGTCTGTAGGCTTTTACCGTCTGTAGGTTCATTAACTGCCTACCGTCTGTAGGCTTTTACCGTCTGTAGGTTCATTAACTGCCTACCGTCTGTAGGTTCATTAACTGCCTACCGTCTGTAGGCTTTTACCGTCTGTAGGTTCATTAACTGCCTACCGTCTGTAGGCTTTTACCGTCTGTAGGTTCATTAACTGCCTACCGTCTGTAGGTTCATTAACTGCCTACCGTCTGTAGGCTTTTACCGTCTGTAGGTTCATTAACTGCCTACCGTCTGTAGGCTTTTACCGTCTGTAGGTTCATTAACTGCCTACCGTCTGTAGGTTCATTAACTGCCTACCGTCTGTAGGCTTTTACCGTCTGTAGGTTCATTAACTGCCTACCGTCTGTAGGCTTTTACCGTCTGTAGGTTCACTAACTGCCTACCGTCTGTAGGCTTTTACCGTCTGTAGGTTCACTAACTGCCTACCGTCTGTAGGCTTTTACCGTCTGTAGGTTCACTAACTGCCTACCGTCTGTAGGCTTTTACCGTCTGTAGGTTCATTAACTGCCTACCGTCTGTAGGCTTTTACCATCTGTAGGTTCATTAACTGCCTACCGTCTGTAGGCTTTTACCGTCTGTAGGTTCATTAACTGCCTACCGTCTGTAGGCTTTTACCGTCTGTAGGTTCATTAACTGCCTACCGTCTGTAGGCTTTTACCGTCTGTAGGTTCACTAACTGCCTACCGTCTGTAGGCTTTTACCGTCTGTAGGTTCACTAACTGCCTACCGTCTGTAGGCTTTTACCGTCTGTAGGTTCATTAACTGCCTACCGTCTGTAGGCTTTTACCATCTGTAGGTTCATTAACTGCCTACCGTCTGTAGGGCTTTTACCATCTGTAGGTTCATTAACTGCCTACCGTCTGTAGGCTTTTAACATCTGTAGGTTCACTAACTGCCTACCGTCTGTAGGCTTTTACCGTCTGTAGGTTCATTAACTGCCTACCGTCTGTAGGCTTTTACCGTCTGTAGGTTCATTAACTGCCTACCGTCTGTAGGTTCATTAACTGCCTACCGTCTGTAGGCTTTTACCGTCTGTAGGTTCATTAACTGCCTACCGTCTGTAGGCTTTTACCGTCTGTAGGTTCACTAACTGCCTACCGTCTGTAGGCTTTTACCGTCTGTAGGTTCACTAACTGCCTACCGTCTGTAGGCTTTTACCGTCTGTAGGTTCACTAACTGCCTACCGTCTGTAGGCTTTTACCGTCTGTAGGTTCATTAACTGCCTACCGTCTGTAGGCTTTTACCATCTGTAGGTTCATTAACTGCCTACCGTCTGTAGGCGTTTACCATCTGTAGGTTCATTAACTGCCTACCGTCTGTAGGCTTTTACCATCTGTAGGTTCACTAACTGCCTACCGTCTGTAGGCTTTTACCATCTGTAGGTTCACTAACTGCCTACCGTCTGTAGGCTTTTACCGTCTGTAGGTTAATTAACTGCCTACCGTCTGTAGGCTTTTACCATCTGTAGGTTCATTAACTGCCTACCGTCTATAGGTTCATTAACTGCCTACCGTCTGTAGGCTTTTACGGTCTGTAGGTTCATTAACTGCCTACCGTCTGTAGGTTCATTAACTGCCTACCGTCTGTAGGCTTTTACCGTCTGTAGGTTCATTAACTGCCTACCGTCTGTAGGCTTTTACCGTCTGTAGGTTCATTAACTGCCTACCGTCTGTAGGTTCATTAACTGCCTACCGTCTGTAGGCTTTTACCGTCTGTAGGTTCATTAACTGCCTACCGTCTGTAGGCTTTTACCGTCTGTAGGTTCATTAACTGCCTACCGTCTGTAGGTTCATTAACTGCCTACCGTCTGTAGGCTTTTACCGTCTGTAGGTTCATTAACTGCCTACCGTCTGTAGGCTTTTACCGTCTGTAGGTTCATTAACTGCCTACCGTCTGTAGGTTCATTAACTGCCTACCGTCTGTAGGCTTTTACCGTCTGTAGGTTCATTAACTGCCTACCGTCTGTAGGCTTTTACCGTCTGTAGGTTCACTAACTGCCTACCGTCTGTAGGCTTTTACCGTCTGTAGGTTCACTAACTGCCTACCGTCTGTAGGCTTTTACCGTCTGTAGGTTCACTAACTGCCTACCGTCTGTAGGCTTTTACCGTCTGTAGGTTCATTAACTGCCTACCGTCTGTAGGCTTTTACCATCTGTAGGTTCATTAACTGCCTACCGTCTGTAGGCTTTTACCGTCTGTAGGTTCATTAACTGCCTACCGTCTGTAGGCTTTTACCGTCTGTAGGTTCATTAACTGCCTACCGTCTGTAGGCTTTTACCGTCTGTAGGTTCACTAACTGCCTACCGTCTGTAGGCTTTTACCGTCTGTAGGTTCACTAACTGCCTACCGTCTGTAGGCTTTTACCGTCTGTAGGTTCATTAACTGCCTACCGTCTGTAGGCTTTTACCATCTGTAGGTTCATTAACTGCCTACCGTCTGTAGGGCTTTTACCATCTGTAGGTTCATTAACTGCCTACCGTCTGTAGGCTTTTAACATCTGTAGGTTCACTAACTGCCTACCGTCTGTAGGCTTTTACCGTCTGTAGGTTCATTAACTGCCTACCGTCTGTAGGCTTTTACCGTCTGTAGGTTCATTAACTGCCTACCGTCTGTAGGTTCATTAACTGCCTACCGTCTGTAGGCTTTTACCGTCTGTAGGTTCATTAACTGCCTACCGTCTGTAGGCTTTTACCGTCTGTAGGTTCACTAACTGCCTACCGTCTGTAGGCTTTTACCGTCTGTAGGTTCACTAACTGCCTACCGTCTGTAGGCTTTTACCGTCTGTAGGTTCACTAACTGCCTACCGTCTGTAGGCTTTTACCGTCTGTAGGTTCATTAACTGCCTACCGTCTGTAGGCTTTTACCATCTGTAGGTTCATTAACTGCCTACCGTCTGTAGGCTTTTACCGTCTGTAGGTTCATTAACTGCCTACCGTCTGTAGGCTTTTACCGTCTGTAGGTTCATTAACTGCCTACCGTCTGTAGGCTTTTACCGTCTGTAGGTTCACTAACTGCCTACCGTCTGTAGGCTTTTACCGTCTGTAGGTTCACTAACTGCCTACCGTCTGTAGGCTTTTACCGTCTGTAGGTTCACTAACTGCCTACCGTCTGTAGGCTTTTACCGTCTGTAGGTTCACTAACTGCCTACCGTCTGTAGGCTTTTACCGTCTGTAGGTTCACTAACTGCCTACCGTCTGTAGGCTTTTACCGTCTGTAGGTTCATTAACTGCCTACCGTCTGTAGGCTTTTACCGTCTGTAGGTTCATTAACTGCCTACCGTCTGTAGGCTTTTACCATCTGTAGGTTCATTAACTGCCTACCGTCTGTAGGCTTTTACCGTCTGTAGGTTCATTAACTGCCTACCGTCTGTAGGCTTTTACCGTCTGTAGGTTCATTAACTGCCTACCGTCTGTAGGCTTTTACCGTCTGTAGGTTCACTAACTGCCTACCGTCTGTAGGCTTTTACCGTCTGTAGGTTCATTAACTGCCTACCGTCTGTGGCTTTTACCATCTGTAGGTTCATTAACTGCCTACCGTCTGTAGGCTTTTACCGTCTGTAGGTTCATTAACTGCCTACCGTCTGTAGGCTTTTACCGTCTGTAGGTTCACTAACTGCCTACCGTCTGTAGGCTTTTACCGTCTGTAGGTTCACTAACTGCCTACCGTCTGTAGGCTTTTACCGTCTGTAGGTTCACTAACTGCCTACCGTCTGTAGGCTTTTACCGTCTGTAGGTTCATTAACTGCCTACCGTCTGTAGGCTTTTACCATCTGTAGATTCATTAACTGCCTACCGTCTGTAGGCTTTTACCATCTGTAGGTTCATTAACTGCCTACCGCCTGTAGGCTTTTACCATCTGTAGGTTCACTAACTGCCTACCGTCTGTAGGCTTTTACCGTCTGTAGGTTAATTAACTGCCTACCGTCTGTAGGCTTTTACAATCTGTAGGTTCATTAACTGCCTACCGTCTATAGGTTCATTAACTGCCTACTGTCTGTAGGCTTTTACCATCTGTAGGTTCACTAACTGCCTACCGTCTGTAGGCTTTTACCGTCTGTAGGTTAATTAACTGCCTACCGTCTGTAGGCTTTTACCATCTGTAGGTTCATTAACTGCCTACCGTCTGTAGGTTCATTAACTGCCTACCGTCTGTAGGTTCATTAACTGCCTACCGTCTGTAGGCTTTTACCGTCTGTAGGTTCATTAACTGCCTACCGTAGGCTGTCTGTAGGTCTTTACCGTCTGGTTCATTAACTGCCTACCGTCTGTAGGTTCATTAACTGCCTACCGTCTGTAGGCTTTTACCGTCTGTAGGTTCATTAACTGCCTACCGTCTGTAGGCTTTTACCGTCTGTAGGTTCATTAACTGCCTACCGTCTGTAGGTTCATTAACTGCCTACCGTCTGTAGGCTTTTACCGTCTGTAGGTTCATTAACTGCCTACCGTCTGTAGGCTTTTACCGTCTGTAGGTTCATTAACTGCCTACCGTCTGTAGGTTCATTAACTGCCTACCGTCTGTAGGCTTTTACCGTCTGTAGGTTCATTAACTGCCTACCGTCTGTAGGCTTTTACCGTCTGTAGGTTCACTAACTGCCTACCGTCTGTAGGCTTTTACCGTCTGTAGGTTCACTAACTGCCTACCGTCTGTAGGCTTTTACCGTCTGTAGGTTCACTAACTGCCTACCGTCTGTAGGCTTTTACCGTCTGTAGGTTCATTAACTGCCTACCGTCTGTAGGCTTTTACCATCTGTAGGTTCATTAACTGCCTACCGTCTGTAGGCTTTTACCGTCTGTAGGTTCATTAACTGCCTACCGTCTGTAGGCTTTTACCGTCTGTAGGTTCATTAACTGCCTACCGTCTGTAGGCTTTTACCGTCTGTAGGTTCACTAACTGCCTACCGTCTGTAGGCTTTTACCGTCTGTAGGTTCACTAACTGCCTACCGTCTGTAGGCTTTTACCGTCTGTAGGTTCATTAACTGCCTACCGTCTGTAGGCTTTTACCATCTGTAGGTTCATTAACTGCCTACCGTCTGTAGGGCTTTTACCATCTGTAGGTTCATTAACTGCCTACCGTCTGTAGGCTTTTAACATCTGTAGGTTCACTAACTGCCTACCGTCTGTAGGCTTTTACCGTCTGTAGGTTCATTAACTGCCTACCGTCTGTAGGCTTTTACCGTCTGTAGGTTCATTAACTGCCTACCGTCTGTAGGTTCATTAACTGCCTACCGTCTGTAGGCTTTTACCGTCTGTAGGTTCATTAACTGCCTACCGTCTGTAGGCTTTTACCGTCTGTAGGTTCACTAACTGCCTACCGTCTGTAGGCTTTTACCGTCTGTAGGTTCACTAACTGCCTACCGTCTGTAGGCTTTTACCGTCTGTAGGTTCACTAACTGCCTACCGTCTGTAGGCTTTTATCTGTAGGTTCATTAACTGCCTACCGTCTGTAGGCTTTTACCATCTGTAGGTTCATTAACTGCCTACCGTCTGTAGGCTTTTACCGTCTGTAGGTTCATTAACTGCCTACCGTCTGTAGGCTTTTACCGTCTGTAGGTTCATTAACTGCCTACCGTCTGTAGGCTTTTACCGTCTGTAGGTTCACTAACTGCCTACCGTCTGTAGGCTTTTACCGTCTGTAGGTTCACTAACTGCCTACCGTCTGTAGGCTTTTACCGTCTGTAGGTTCACTAACTGCCTACCGTCTGTAGGCTTTTACCGTCTGTAGGTTCACTAACTGCCTACCGTCTGTAGGCTTTTACCGTCTGTAGGTTCACTAACTGCCTACCGTCTGTAGGCTTTTACCGTCTGTAGGTTCATTAACTGCCTACCGTCTGTAGGCTTTTACCGTCTGTAGGTTCATTAACTGCCTACCGTCTGTAGGCTTTTACCATCTGTAGGTTCATTAACTGCCTACCGTCTGTAGGCTTTTACCGTCTGTAGGTTCATTAACTGCCTACCGTCTGTAGGCTTTTACCGTCTGTAGGTTCATTAACTGCCTACCGTCTGTAGGCTTTTACCGTCTGTAGGTTCACTAACTGCCTACCGTCTGTAGGCTTTTACCGTCTGTAGGTTCATTAACTGCCTACCGTCTGTAGGCTTTTACCATCTGTAGGTTCATTAACTGCCTACCGTCTGTAGGCTTTTACCGTCTGTAGGTTCATTAACTGCCTACCGTCTGTAGGCTTTTACCGTCTGTAGGTTCACTAACTGCCTACCGTCTGTAGGCTTTTACCGTCTGTAGGTTCACTAACTGCCTACCGTCTGTAGGCTTTTACCGTCTGTAGGTTCACTAACTGCCTACCGTCTGTAGGCTTTTACCGTCTGTAGGTTCATTAACTGCCTACCGTCTGTAGGCTTTTACCATCTGTAGATTCATTAACTGCCTACCGTCTGTAGGCTTTTACCATCTGTAGGTTCATTAACTGCCTACCGCCTGTAGGCTTTTACCATCTGTAGGTTCACTAACTGCCTACCGTCTGTAGGCTTTTACCGTCTGTAGGTTAATTAACTGCCTACCGTCTGTAGGCTTTTACAATCTGTAGGTTCATTAACTGCCTACCGTCTATAGGTTCATTAACTGCCTACTGTCTGTAGGCTTTTACCATCTGTAGGTTCACTAACTGCCTACCGTCTGTAGGCTTTTACCGTCTGTAGGTTAATTAACTGCCTACCGTCTGTAGGCTTTTACCATCTGTAGGTTCATTAACTGCCTACCGTCTGTAGGTTAATTAACTGCCTACCATCTGTAGGTTCATTAACTGCCTACCGTCTATAGGTTCATTAACTGCCTACCGTCTGTAGGCTTTTACCATCTGTAGGTTCATTAACTGCCTACCGTCTGTAGGCTTTTACCGTCTGTAGGTTCATTAACTGCCTACCGTCTGTAAGCTTTTACCGTCTGTAGGTTCATTAACTGCCTACCGTCTGTAGGCTTTTACCGTCTGTAGGTTCATTAACTGCCTACCGTCTGTAGGCTTTTACCATCTGTAGGTTCATTAACTGCCTACCGTCTGTAGGCTTTTACCGTCTGTAGGTTCACTAACTGCCTACCGTCTGTAGGCTTTTACCGTCTGTAGGTTCACTAACTGCCTACCGTCTGTAGGCTTTTACCGTCTGTAGGTTCACTAACTGCCTACCGTCTGTAGGCTTTTACCGTCTGTAGGTTCATTAACTGCCTACCGTCTGTAGGCTTTTACCGTCTGTAGGTTCATTAACTGCCTACCGTCTGTAGGCTTTTACCATCTGTAGGTTCATTAACTGCCTACCGTCTGTAGGCTTTTACCGTCTGTAGGTTCATTAACTGCCTACCGTCTGTAGGCTTTTACCGTCTGTAGGTTCATTAACTGCCTACCGTCTGTAGGCTTTTACCGTCTGTAGGTTCACTAACTGCCTACCGTCTGTAGGCTTTTACCGTCTGTAGGTTCATTAACTGCCTACCGTCTGTAGGCTTTTACCATCTGTAGGTTCATTAACTGCCTACCGTCTGTAGGCTTTTACCGTCTGTAGGTTCATTAACTGCCTACCGTCTGTAGGCTTTTACCGTCTGTAGGTTCACTAACTGCCTACCGTCTGTAGGCTTTTACCGTCTGTATGTTCACTAACTGCCTACCGTCTGTAGGCTTTTACCGTCTGTAGGTTCACTAACTGCCTACCGTCTGTAGGCTTTTACCGTCTGTAGGTTCATTAACTGCCTACCGTCTGTAGGCTTTTACCATCTGTAGATTCATTAACTGCCTACCGTCTGTAGGCTTTTACCATCTGTAGGTTCATTAACTGCCTACCGCCTGTAGGCTTTTACCATCTGTAGGTTCACTAACTGCCTACCGTCTGTAGGCTTTTACCGTCTGTAGGTTAATTAACTGCCTACCGTCTGTAGGCTTTTACAATCTGTAGGTTCATTAACTGCCTACCGTCTATAGGTTCATTAACTGCCTACTGTCTGTAGGCTTTTACCATCTGTAGGTTCACTAACTGCCTACCGTCTGTAGGCTTTTACCGTCTGTAGGTTAATTAACTGCCTACCGTCTGTAGGCTTTTACCATCTGTAGGTTCATTAACTGCCTACCGTCTGTAGGTTAATTAACTGCCTACCATCTGTAGGTTCATTAACTGCCTACCGTCTATAGGTTCATTAACTGCCTACCGTCTGTAGGCTTTTACCATCTGTAGGTTCATTAACTGCCTACCGTCTGTAGGCTTTTACCGTCTGTAGGTTCATTAACTGCCTACCGTCTGTAAGCTTTTACCGTCTGTAGGTTCATTAACTGCCTACCGTCTGTAGGCTTTTACCGTCTGTAGGTTCATTAACTGCCTACCGTCTGTAGGCTTTTACCATCTGTAGGTTCATTAACTGCCTACCGTCTGTAGGCTTTTACCGTCTGTAGGTTCACTAACTGCCTACCGTCTGTAGGCTTTTACCGTCTGTAGGTTCACTAACTGCCTACCGTCTGTAGGCTTTTACCGTCTGTAGGTTCATTAACTGCCTACCGTCTGTAGGCTTTTACCATCTGTAGATTCATTAACTGCCTACCGTCTGTAGGCTTTTACCATCTGTAGGTTCATTAACTGCCTACCGCCTGTAGGCTTTTACCATCTGTAGGTTCACTAACTGCCTACCGTCTGTAGGCTTTTACCGTCTGTAGGTTAATTAACTGCCTACCGTCTGTAGGCTTTTACAATCTGTAGGTTCATTAACTGCCTACCATCTATAGGTTCATTAACTGCCTACTGTCTGTAGGCTTTTACCATCTGTAGGTTCACTAACTGCCTACCGTCTGTAGGCTTTTACCGTCTGTAGGTTAATTAACTGCCTACCGTCTGTAGGCTTTTACCATCTGTAGGTTCATTAACTGCCTACCGTCTGTAGGCTTTTACCGTCTGTAGGTTCATTAACTGCCTACCGTCTGTAGGCTTTTACCGTCTGTAGGTTCATTAACTGCCTACCGCCTGTAGGGTCATTGAACAAGCATGGGGAAACAGTGCCCTTTAAACCCTTTACAATGAAGATCTGTGAAGTTATTTGGATTTTTACAAATCATCCTTGAAAGACAGTCCTGAAAAAGGGACATTTCTTTTTTTGCTGAGTTTATATGTGGGCTTGTGTAAAATGTGTCTGTATGAATGCATACAGTATCTGACGGAATATAAATGCATGAGTCTGTTACCTGTTTGGTTTTGGGGACCCTCACTCTAACTTGATTAAGGTGTGTGTGTGTGTGTGTGTGTGTGTGATATGAAATGTGTGCACAGAGTGTAGTTAAGTGTCAGTGTTTGCATGTGCACTCTGTGTGTATGTATGTGTTGGTCCCTTACCTGTGTGGGCTGTGGTCCAGGGGGCAGCTGGGTCTGAGAGGGGCTCTGTACCACGGTGCTGCCTGCCTGCTGCTGGGGCTGAGAGACCATGGGCTGGGAGGTGGGGGGGAGAGAGGCCTGCAGGGGGGTCTGGAGGAGAGAGGGAGAGAGAGAGAGTCAACTCATGACTAGACCTACATGGCAAAGTTAAAAAGGGACAGTTGACTAAGTTTGTCAGATGTTTTTGACCTCAAAAGTCTGTTGAGATGAGTCTATGCCCCACACCAGCCTCAATCCCACAGATGGAAAAGATAAGCAAAAATATCTGCAAACATAGCAAACTTTGAGTGAACTGTCTCTTTAAGACCATATGCGTACTTGACACATATCAGTAGAGTTTCAAAGCAAAAAACACCCCCATTAATCTCACTGTAATTAAACAGTTGAACCTATCAATAAAATCTAATTATGCTAATTTGATGTTTTTTTTCTTCTTTTTTCCCCCCCGTTATTTTACCAGGTAAGTTGACTGAGAACACGTTCTCATTTGCAGCAACGACCTGGGGAATAGTTACAGGGGAGAGGAGGGGGATGAATGAGCCAATTGTAAACTGGGGATTATTAGGTGACCGTGATGGTTTGAGGGCCAGATTGGGAATTTAGCCAGGACACCGGGGTTAACACCCCTACTCTTACGATAAGTGCCATGGGATCTTTAATGACCTCAGAGAGTCAGGACAACCCGTTTAACGTCCCATCCGAAAGACAGCACCCAACACATGATACAATTTGCCTTGGGGCCAAACATTCCCATCGATTGCAAAAACATTTCTCTGGCGGCCAACTTACCTTGTGACTTGATGAAAAGCAATGACACACAGGCTTAACCTACAGGCCATCTTATTAACATATTCTATAGGCCGGAACGGTCCAGTACAGAGAACCGGCAAAAGAAAGCAGGGGTACGGCGTACCGTTAAAACGGGAGTCTATCACAATAGTTAAAAAACACAGTGTAATAAGCCTACGGTTTTCTTGGAATCTATCTATCATGTCAGTCACATAAAAAATGAGCCAATAGACTCCAAAATGTAGAGTGGTTCATTTTAATAAGGCAGAGATGATTGGCCGAGACCATGACGCGGGTGGACAGCAGAGTAAGCATCAAATTCAGGTTACAAGACTTTTGTTGGCCGAATGATGACAATCACTGAATGTCATTCATAACACTTTTCAGTGTCCGGTAAGTCTCTGCTTTTATCAAACAGGTATGGATGCTGGAATGATCTTAGAATGGAGTAGCCTGCTAGTTAGAAAAGCAACTAAAGTATGGACACGGAATGTAGAACTAAGTGTTCCTCTGAGTAAAATTTCAGACCAAATGTTAATTTTGTTTCAGGAAGAGGAGTAAATGCTGTTGAACAACAGTTCCCTGAGCATCAGTCCTCTTCCTGAAACAAAATATTTGGTGAGCGTGGCTTTATTTAATATTCTGGATGAGCATCAAGTAATGATCGAGGAGAAGCTGCATGTATCTAATTACAGACACAAGTTGACTAACAAATAGCCTACCAAATGTCGGGAAATTATAAGATGAAATTATTTAAATAAGGTCTAACTTATGTTACCCTTGAGTAACATAGGCTAAATGAGTCTTTTCAAGTAACTGTTTGACAATCAGATGAAAACATCATGACTGGCTGTGTTAATGCCACATTAAAAAAGCAGGCTAATACATTTTAAAAGTTAAACGACAAATCAATACTGTTAGGCCCATCGAGATGCTATATGTCCTTCCATGATTAGGCCCATCGAGATGCTATATGTCCTTCTATGATTAGGCCCATCGAGATGCTATATGTCCTTCTGTGATTAGGCCCATAGAGATGCTATATGTCCTTCTATGATTAGGCCCATAGAGATGCTATATGTCCTTCCGTGATTAGGCCCATCGAGATGCTATATGTCCTTCTGTGATTAGGCCCATAGAGATGCTATATGTCCTTCTGTGATTAGGCCCATCGAGATGCTATATGTCCATCTATGATTAGGTCCATAGAGATGCTATATGTCCTTCTGTGATTAGGCCCATAGAGATGCTATATGTCCTTCTATGATTAGGCCCATCGAGATGCTATATGTCCTTCTGTGATTAGGCCCATAGAGATGCTATATGTCCTTCTATGATTAGGCCCATGGAGATGCTATATGTCCTTCTATGATTAGGCCCATAGAGATGCTATATGTCCTTCTATGATTAGGCCCATAGAGATGCTATATGAGATTGCATAGAGATGCTATATGTCCTTCTGTGATTAGGCCCATAGAGATGCTATATGTCCTTCTATGATTAGGCCCATAGAGATGCTATATGTCCTTCTATGATTAGGCCCATAGAGATGCTATATGTCCTTCTGTGATTAGGCCCATAGAGATGCTATATGTCCTTCTGTGATTAGGCCCATAGAGATGCTATATGTCCTTCTATGATTAGGCCCATAGAGATGCTATATGTCCTTCTATGATTAGGCCCATAGAGATGCTATATGTCCTTCTGTGATTAGGCCCATAGAGATGCTATATGTCCTTCTATGATTAGGCCCATAGAGATGCTATATGTCCTTCTATGATTTATGCTATATGTCCATCTATGATTAGAGATGCTATATGTCCATCTATGATTAGGCCCATAGAGATGCTATATGTCCTTCTATGATTAGGCCCATAGAGATGCTATATGTCCATCTATGATTAGGCCCATAGAGATGCTATATGTCCTTCTATGATTAGGCCCATAGAGATGCTATATGTCCTTCTATGATTAGGCCCATAGAGATGCTATATGTCCTTCTGTGATTAGGCCCATAGAGATGCTATATGTCCTTCTGTGATTAGGCCCATAGAGATGCTATATGTCCTTCTATGATTAGGCCCATAGAGATGCTATATGTCCTTCTGTGATTAGGCCCATAGAGATGCTATATGTCCTTCTGTGATTAGGCCCATAGAGATGCTATGTCCTTATGTCCTTCTATGATTATGGCCCATAGAGATGCTATATGTCCTTCTGTGATTAGGCCCATAGAGATGCTATATGTCCTTCTATGATTAGGCCCATAGAGATGCTATATGTCCTTCTGTGATTAGGCCCATAGAGATGCTATATGTCCTTCTGTGATTAGGCCCATAGAGATGCTATATGTCCATCTATGATTAGGCCCATATAGATGCTATATGTCCATCTATGATTAGGCCCATAGAGATGCTATATGTCCTTCTGTGATTAGGCCCATAGAGATGCTATATGTCCATCTATGATTAGGCCCATAATAAACCAGTGCGTGCCCACACACACAGGAGGCCTCTGTACCAGGAAGACATTACATCTACTTTCACCTCTGCTACACTGTAGATAAATATACATCACAGCCATTTCACTTACAGTTCTGTTTGTTCGTGAGACAGCAGGAAATGAAATGTTGTATTGGAGAAAAGGGAAAAGCCAGGAGACTCTAGAGATAAAGCAGACAGTGTGAGAGGTGCTCATATCAACGTTGTTTTGTCTACCTGCGGAGGGAGCGCTGTGACGTAGTAACCTCCATGCTAAAAGAGACAGACAACACAGTGTGTGAGAGAGAGAGAGAGAGGCACCACAGGGGCCACGCCACAGCTTTCACACCACACAGGAGAGAATACTGTACTCAAGATTAAAAACAAACAGACCAATCAAAACAAAAACACCGTCTGGCTGCCATGACGATGCACCTGTACTCTGAACACAACAGGAGAGGTTGAAGATTGGTGTGGAGGATGTGTACAAGTTGGCCCTTATCCACACTGGCAATGTCCCAATGTTCCCCTTTGGTAAGGAATTAGGATGTCCTCATAGAGGCCTGTGGAGAAAGGGGGCCTTACCTGTTGGTGGGCGATGGGGACTGGCTGGGAGTTGGGGGCAGGAGGGTGTCCAGTGTTGGACTGGGAGGTTGGGATCTGCTGCACCTGCTTCAAAAGGATAGAGAGATAGATGAAGAGATGGAGAGACAATATGGAGGGAGATAGAAATATGGACACAAGAGAGAAAACAAAATGTGAATTAGGATCCATTTGTGACTTTTGGACATACTGCACAGTACATTCTAGCCTGAGCTTTGGCTCACTGTACTGTACAGTACTACTGTATTCTAGCCTGAGCTTTGGCTCACTGTACTGTACAGTACTACTGTATTCTAGCCTGAGCTTTGGCTCACTGTACTGTACAGTACTACTGTATTCTAGCCTGAGCTTTGGCTCACTGTACTGTACAGTACTACTGTATTCTAGCCTGAGCTTTGGCTCACTGTACAGTACTACTATATTCTAGCCTGAGCTTTGGCTCACTGTACAGTACTACTATATTCTAGCCTGAGCTTTGGCTCACTGTACAGTACTACTGTATTCTAGCCTGTGCTTTGGCTCACTGTACTGTACAGTACTACTGTATTCTAGCCTGAGCTTTGGCTCACTGTACTGTACAGTACTACTGTATTCAAGCCTGAGCTTTGGCTCACTGTACTGTACATACACAAAGTATCCCCTCTCTGACTCTCCAGAGAATCTCCAAGACTCCTTGTGTATGCATGTACATCCACAGGTAACTATAACAGGTAACAAAATCCACTGCTGGGTCAGTTGGGGGGAGTGAGTAGGCTTCATGCACGTGGTAGGGCTCCTAGATGATTCATTACATTGTGAATGTTATTGCTCAACAGAGCACATAGAAGAAGCAGGTTGTGTCCTTTAAATATATTTAGAAAAAACTCTAAATAAAACCTGTTTTTGGTTGTTGTTGCTGGTTGATTGAAACCCTTTACATTCCATGTAATGATTACATTTAGCTTCTGAACCAACCCTAAGAAGTACCCTTAGAAGGCTGCAGACAAGTATACTTGTTCCCAAGCTCAGCTCAACCACTCACTAGAGAGTGAGCTCACACAAGTATAGTTGCACCAGGCTGACCACCTACCTTGCCATCCCCTGTTCTCAGGACATTACCACTGAAAACGAGGGGCTTTAGGAGCGGAAAGCATTTCGTAGGAAGAAGAACAGATGAAAAAAATAAAAAAGCCAAATAAAACCATAAAAAGAAGCGAGAAAGAAGAGCGCTGCTCAGAACAAAAGATGAGGCTGCGGGATGACTGATAATGTCAGCATTCTAAGGGTTAATGGATGAATTCTGACCCCTGAGTGTAAAGTATTTATCTTGGATACCAGCTGAGTGTAAAGTCTTCCTATTGGTCGCTAGCTGGCACATGACGTGCTGCAACACCTCCAATAGAACTGTTACTGGGATTGGTGTCCTTGGCAACAGATAATAAATGATAGAAATACCGTTTTAACCATTTCCAGCCAACTACACAGAGCTACTGTACAAACTGTTAAAATTAAATTAAAGAAAAATTTAAAAAACATTTTTATGATGTAAATAAAGTAAGCTTCAGGTGAACAGTTAAACCGGTCTAAACCCCCCGTTTGTTGTATGTTTGTGTGTTGGATCATACAAATCCTCAAAGCCATGTGGCAACAAGTCTGTGATTATTACTCACAACAATGATCCCATTCCCATACAGTAGTGTCTTGACAATTTGGTGTATTTTGGAATATTAAATAAGGCCCAATTCGACTTTGGATTCGTATGTACAATATGCAGTTCTACCTCACTGTATACCAATACAAACACACATTTTTCCATATAATTACATATATGAACATGCATACAAAATCTTACTTACTCTAAGAGACCGATACAAATAATTCCGTAGGTGATAAGAGAACATTTACGTCAACAGAACTAGGGGATTTAAACAGCAGGTTTCTAATTGTTTCCTGAAGACTAGCACCTCCTAAAAAAGACCTTTGAGTGTAGGCAGTCATGGCTGGAAAGGGTTAAAACCACAACCACGAAACAAAATGAATCAGGTAAGTGATAAAGACAGGGTTGGTGTGGAGGGTAGACGGCTGAGGGTTGCTATCGAATAAGAAAGTGATGGTCTAAGTACCAGCCCAGGGTTTCCCTGCATGGCCAGAGGAAACTCGTGATACGAGAGGTCGGGTTGGACGTTCGTCTGTCGGGCCCAGGTGGTGTGTAGTATGTTGACGTGAGAGGACTGACGCCCTGAGGACTCGGAGGGAGGCACAAACAGAAAGGTCTGCTGGCTGGGGGGGTGGCCCACTCCCTGGCCCTCTGCAGTGGCGTCCCTCCCCCCGGCCTCCGCCCCGTAGAAGGTGTGTGGGATGGACTGGGCGGCCGAGGACGCCCCGATCTGGGGCGGAGGAGAGTGGAACTCTCCACAGTCAGAGGAGGTCATGGAGTCACTGGAAGGTTCCGGGCTGCAGTCCTTCTGGCCCTGGTGCAGTAGCAGGCTCCCGGGAGGGAGAGGCATCTCAGGGCTGATGTAGCTGTACAGTTCCTCAGTGACTGGCTGCAGGCGGCTGTAGGTCCCAGACCCCCCTGACTGTCCTCCTGGTCCCCCCTGTTCCTCCAGGTTGAGGTCCATGGAGCCGCGGCGAGCCCGGTACAGTCTAGAGGCCAGCACGCCAGAGTCGGCCCCAGCGGCGGCCGCTGCAGTAGCCATGTTTTGGACGTGGAACTCGAACACGCTGCCTTGCGGGGGCTCCATGACTGGGGGAGCGGACTGGGGGAAGGAGGCAGAGTGCTGCAGCTGGTACCCATCGGTAGAACCCAAGGTGTTCATGGGTGTCAGCTGAGGGATGGGGCTGTGGGTGAGGCGCATGTGACTCTGCATGTGGGGGTGGTAGGTCTGGGCGTAGGCCGGCTGCGGAGGGTCGTACACGGCCAGGCTGGCGGCTGCCGCAGCCTGCATCTGCTGGTGGAAGCTGATCTGGTTGATCTGGTGAGCAGTCATGGGGTAGCCCCCATAGGCCATGGCCTCGAAGTGATCCAGCAACGCTGCCTGGTTCAGACTCAGCCTCCGCACAGCCTCCACCACCTCCTCCTGCTGCTCCGCCCTCACGTCCTTGTACCCGTACAGAGGGTCCTGGAGGGACTGACCTTGGAGGTGCTGGTGCATGGGCTCTCCAACTGACCCCAGCCTCGGAGCACCGTAGCCGGGCACCATGAAGAGGGACGAGGGATCCATTCCCAGGTGCCCATCCACTCCTCCTCCTCCACCCATGCCCAGCCCCTCCATCCCCGGGTGGTAGGGGTGCAGGCTGCTGGCGTAGCGGGGGTAGGCAGGCTGGAAGTGGCGCGTATGGGCCTCCAAGATGGACGTGCTCTTGCGGCGTTGGGCGTTGTAGGCCTTGGAGGGAGGGCAGGCAGGCGGCGGTGAGAAGGAGATGGGGCGCTCCAGAATGGAGGGGAGAAAGAGAGGCGGCGTGGGGTCCGGAAGGCCTGCTGAGGCCCAGACTCCTCCTC
The DNA here is from genome assembly GCF_034236695.1 of Oncorhynchus nerka. NCBI lineage: Eukaryota > Metazoa > Chordata > Actinopteri > Salmoniformes > Salmonidae > Oncorhynchus > Oncorhynchus nerka. The sequence goes on from NC_088403.1 coordinate 11,321,405, forward strand.
CACTGCTGTACTGGTGAGTCACAGACTGCGGCTGAAGTGACATAAGATTATAGATGCATCATCTTCATGAGGGAGAGAAGCACCGTTAAATACTGTAGTATTCAGAGAGATAGAAAGAGAGAAGAGGGTGAAGAGGTATATCAAAAGAGAACAAGAGAGATAGCAGTGCTATATATTTCTGCTAATGCATTAATCCCTGCAACGGATAAAGAAAGTCAAGAACCTAGCAAAGAAACCCATGAAGAACCAAAAGATGAAGGTACAGACAGACAGTAATAGCTTCTAGGTATGGAATTAAATGCAGATGTGGCAAAGACGGCTTCCTTTAAGATCAACAGACTGCTGCTACTGTGACATTAAATGGTTAACTATAAACTGCACCTTATATACAAAACTATTACATGATGTGTATTTTGGGGGGCTTAAACCTTTGAAGCTGACAGGGAATGATGTTCATGCTAATTGAAATTGTACCTGCTGCTTAATGAAGACTTTAGTGGATTCCTGGATAAAACAGGTGACCACACCAACTACTGTACATAGATCTGACTGAATGTACTCTACTCAATAGTTTAGTCTACATCTCATATTGTGACTTGTGACTCCAGTAAAATGGGCTGAGATGACAAACTAAAGTGTTGTTTGAGTTGTTGTTCATATTGGGGAAGTGTACTGTAGCTAGCAGTCTGACCAGTCTCACTAGGAGGGAAGTATAGTGTAGCTAGCAGTCTGACCAGTCTCACTAGGAGGGAAGTGTACTGTAGCTAGCAGTCTGACCAGTCTCACTAGGAGGGAAGGGAAGTGTACTGTAGCTAGCAGTCTGACCAGTCTCACTAGGAGGGAAGGGAAGTGTACTGTAGCTAGCAGTCTGACCAGTCTCACTAGGAGGGAAGTGTAATGTAGCTAGGAGTCTGACCAGTCTCACTAGGAGGGAAGGGAAGTGTACTGTAGCTAGCAGTCTGACCAGTCTCACTAGGAGGGAAGTGTAGTGTAGCTAGCAGTCTGACCAGTCTCACTAGGAGGGAAGTGTAGTGTAGCTAGCAGTCTGACCAGTCTCACTAGGAGGGAAGGGAAGTGTGGTGTAGCTAGCAGTCTGACCAGTCTCACTAGGAGGGAAGGGAAGTGTAGCTAGCAGTCTGACCAGTCTCACTAGGAGGGAAGGGAAGTGTAGTGTAGCTAGCAGTCTGACCCGTTTCACTAGGAGGGAAGTGTAGTGTAGCTAGCAGTCTGACCAGTCTCACTAGGAGGGAAGGGAAGTGTAGTGTAGCTAGCAGTCTGACCAGTCTCACTAGGAGGGAAGGGAAGTGTACTGTAGCTAGCAGTCTGACCAGTCTCACTAGGAGGGAAGGGAAGTGTACTGTAGCTAGCAGTCTGACCAGTCTCACTAGGAGAGAAGGGAAGTGTAGTGTAGCTAGCAGTCTGACCAGTCTCACTAGAAGGGAACTATAGTGTAGCTAGCAGTCTGACCAGTCTCACTAGGAGGGAAGGGAATTGTGGTGTAGCTAGCAGTCTGACCAGGCTCACTAGGAGGGAAGGCAAGTGTAGTGTAGCTAGCAGTCTGACCAGTCTCACTAGAAGGGAAGTGTAGTTTAGCTAGCAGTCTGACCAGACTCACTAGAAGGGAAGTGTAGTTTAGCTAGCAGTCTGACCAGTCTCACTAGGAGGGAAGGGAAGTGTAGTGTAGCTAGCAGTCTGACCAGTCTCACTAGAAGGGAAGTGTAGTTTAGCTAGCAGTCTGACCAGTCTCACTAGGAGGGAAGGGAAGTGTACTGTAGCTAGCAGTCTGACCAGTCTCACTAGGAGGGAAGGGAAGTGTAGTGTAGCTAGCAGTCTGACCAGTCTCACTAGGAGGGAAGGGAAGTGTACTGTAGCAGCAGTCTGACCAGTCTCACTAGAAGGGTAGAGAAGTGTACTGTAGCAGCAGTCTGACCAGTCTCACTAGGAGAGTAAGGGAAGTGCCAGGCAGTCTGTATTTAATGTGAGCACAGGGCGCCTGGCGAGAGGCCCGAAGCGAAGAACAGCAGGGTTCACTCACAGGTATCTGAAAGTGGATTAAAGATGAACACACAATAATCTGATCTTCTGTTCTCTATTTGTTATTTCTCTCTATATGTCTCTACTGTTTTGTCCCTCGTCTCTCCTTGTTTCAGATACCCATAGACAGCCCTACTGAGCTCCGGTCCCAGCTCCACCAGACTACACCCTGGTTCACACCACTCTGTGGCCAGAGATGCTCTAACATACAGGGCTGACAAACACCGCCGGGAGGCTGGCTCGGCGTTGTTGCCGTGGGCGAGGCGGGGTGGAATGCAGGGGCAGGACACTCTCCAGGGCCTTGGAGAGCCGGCCCGCAAACGTGTCACCGTCTTCCGACCCCCGCCAGGGGGAGTGGGGGGCGGAGAGCACCGGAGGAGGGGTGGAGGGCCGGTTGGGAAGGCAGGACAGAGCAGGAGGGGTGGAGGCTGCAGGCGGAAAAAGTAGAATGGGGACAGGTGACCTAAACACAGGTGAAAACGGACATGCTAAACACGTGATCTAAACACGATGGCGGGGAGGTGGTGAGAGAGGCTGCAGGCGGAAGGAAGGAGGGAAGGACAATTAACCACAGAATGGATGGAACACAGGTGACCTAAACACAGGTGAACTAAACACAGGTGATCTAAACACAGGTGAGCTAAACACAGGTGAACTAAACACAGGTGAGCTAAACACAGGTGATCTAAACACAGGTGAGCTAAACACAGGTGAGCTAAACACAGGTGAACTAAACACAGGTGAACTAAACACAGGTGAGCTAAACACAGGTGAGCTAAACACAGGTGAACTAAACACAGGTGAACTAAACACAGGTGAACTACTAAACACAGGTGAACTACTAAACACAGGTGAACTAAACACAGGTGAACAGGTGAGCTAAACACAGGTGAACTAAACACAGGTGAACTAAACACAGGTGAACTAAACACAGGTGAACTAAACACAGGTGAACAGAGGTGACAAACAGATCTAAAGATCTGATAACACGGGAGACGATAAACACTATGGAATAAAGACACGTGGCATTAGAAGACTGGAGTATGAAGGTTAGAAAGAGGTTTCAAAAAATCCGGCAAGAGCATATTGGGAACAGAAAGAGGTTAGATAAGAGGTAAGTAATACTGATTAAAAGGAAAAGTAATCTATAATCTCAAATTAGAGATGTGAGTACTAGAGCCATTTCTAGGTCATCTAAAGTGTTAATTAACAAGCTAGGATGACTAAAATAAAACACTAAAGCAGCTCTAATCTATTTGTTGCGGCTTTGTTCAAAATGAAAACATCAACTGAATAAGAACCTTTCAATGTAGTGGTATTGCACTACTATCTAGGGCATTTAAGAAGATGTTCTACCCTCAAACCAATCCCAGTGTCCAAAATTGCACCCTATTTCCTATATAGATCTAGGCTCCTGGTCAGACGTAGTGCACTATATAGGGGATAGGGTGCCATTTCAGACACAGACAGTGTTCTAAATCATAGTGTGGCTGAAAGGAAAATCACTACCACAGTCTATGTACTGCTCTGCTGCAGGAAACTAAATATAGCTAGGTAGCCAGCTGCCTGGCAGGGGACTTGGCAATGCCAGTGTACCAGAGGCGCAGTCTGCTCTGTCTGTACAATGATTCACAGACACATTCACCTTGCTGATTCTACACAACGGCCTAAAAAGAAATCAATGTTCCGCTAAGAGTGGTCAGGGAACAGTTGATTTGGGGGTTGATGAAGCTATTCCTTATTCATCCCACAGTAGCTCTACAATGTCGCATTTAGATTTGATCTGTGCCTAGTCAATTCTTCTGTTTATATAGTCTAGTGAAGCCTACTGGTTACAGTCTAGTGAAGCCTACTGGTTACAGTCTAGTGAAGCCTACTGGTTACAGTCTAGTGAAGCCTACTGGTTACAGTCTAGTGAAGCCTACTGGTTACAGTCTAGTGAAGCCTACTGGTTACAGTCTAGTGAAGCCTACTGGTTACAGTCTAGTGAAGCCTACTGGTTACAGTCCAGTGAAGCCTACTGGTTACTGGTTATAGTCCAGTGAAGCCTACTGGTTACTGGTTATAGTCCAGTGAAGCCTACTGGTTACTGGTTATAGTCCAGTGAAGCCTACTGGTTACTGGTTATAGTCCAGTGAAGCCTACTGGTTACTGGTTATAGTCCAGTGAAGCCTACTGGTTACTGGTTATAGTCCAGTGAAGCCTACTGGTTACTGGTTATAGTCTAGTGAAGCCTACTGGTTACTGGTTATAGTCTAGTGAAGCCTACTGGTTACTGGTTATAGTCTAGTGAAGCCTACTGGTTACTGGTTATAGTCTAGTGAAGCCTACTGGTTATAGTCTAGTGAAGCCTACTGGTTACTGGTTATAGTCTAGTGAAGCCTACTGGTTACTGGTTACAGGTTATAGTCTAGTGAAGCCTACTGGTTATAGTCTAGTGAAGCCTACTGGTTACTGGTTATAGTCTAGTGAAGCCTACTGGTTACTGGTTATAGTCCAGTGAAGCCTACTGGTTACTGGTTACTGGTTACAGTATAGTGAAGCCTACTGGTTACTGGTTATAGTCTAGTGAAGCCTACTGGTTACTGGTTACAGTATAGTGAAGCAAACTGGTTACTGGTTATAGTCCAGTGAAGCCTACTGGTTACTGGTTATAGTCCAGTGAAGCCTACTGGTTACTGGTTATAGTCCAGTGAAGCCTACTGGTTACTGGTTACAGTATAGTGAAGCCTACTGGTTACTGGTTATAGTCTAGTGAAGCCTACTGGTTACTGGTTACTGGTTACAGTATAGTGAAGCCTACTGGTTACTGGTTATAGTCCAGTGAAGCCTACTGGTTATTGTGCCTCTGGCTATAAGATAGCAGAAGATACTATTAAAAGGCAAGGCCCAGCACAGGGCTTTCAAGAGATGAAGGGCTATGAACTCTTTCTCAAAGTAAATCACAGCTTTGTTGATGGAACCTTCCAGAACTGAATTGTGTTGCAGCCCAGGAATAATAGCTGGTAGAACTCGTGAAAACATTGTTTACATCCAATGAGATGTTTAACAGGTCAACATAGTACAGCGCTTAAAAGGGATTTACTAAAAAAGAAGTGATGTGATTTACATCACACTGGGAACCAATAACATTTGATGATACCACACAAATACATTGACAAAGAGGAAGACATAAAATAATCTCAAATGACACAAAACCCAACAGTAGTGGAGCAGACTGCATAGACGCACCAATCAATCCCATCTTTCAGTATGAAAAACACAACACGTAAGAATGGACTGCAAAGTATGAAGTCCACAAGCCTTTTTCAGGTTGGGTTTTATTGATATACAGCTGTGTTGTTGCTTATTCAGATGTAAAAATAGCAGCAGCTAGGCATCGTTTCAAGGTCATATGTCATTTAGGACTAATGGCAATATCATTTTAACACTTCTACCACTATCATTCAGCAGATTGATTCACTGTAAAGTAATGGCACTTGATGGTCAAATAAAACCAATCAATGGTAAAATGATTGCAGAATTTAAAGTGGCTGTGGTTGTCATGCCCAATAACTTTTTATGCAAGCTTACCAAAGACTACACACAGACACACACACACACACACACACGGTGGAATTAATGTGTAATCCATGTTGAATGCAAACAATTCTTGATAAGCTTGAACAGCTTGGAAATCTCAGTCTAACATATGCCATCGGGTGTATGGTTTGTGGTGTATGGTAAAGCTCCATAGCTTTAGGAAGGTGAGCTATAATTCACTGACAGATGGAGATGGCTGAGTCGGCTCCAGTAACAAGGCATGTGATTCAGTGTGTCTGACACTGATGAGTGATGGCTGGCTGAGGTGACTGCCAGTGTGCCAGACAGAGAGCCTAAAAACACCAGCATGGCACCTCTAAAATAAACCCTATGGGATTGATGGAGGCCCTGACAGCTTGCACAGCTAACTGCCTAATGTCTATACAAACAACACAAATAATGACAAATACCAACATGAGTACTATGAATAATATGTACCATAAATGATTGTTTGGGATTGGGGGGTGATGGGTTGGGGGAGGGGGGGGACAGGGTACTGTACTAGAACGAGATGCATGGTATAACTGAGGATGCAGCAACGTGGAAGGTATTAGGGGGAAAAAGGAATCAAACGCAAAGCATGGAGTTTGTTTACTTCTGAGTGACTTTGGTTTCTCCAACATGCATCATTCTGTTCAGAAATGCTAATCAAACCAACTGACATTGGGGCAAAACAACAGTTCAATTCATTAAAACAAAAGAAAATGTAGAAGACACAACTGACCAAACTCCTGTACTCCTGGAACTAAAACACACAGAGTAACTGATTTCAGACACTTCCATCTGTTCTCACTTTGGGCAGATTAAAGGCTAGTTCATTCTGGTACTTACCTGTAAGTCACTGTGGCTGAAGACCCAAGAGCCTGACTGGGGCTTCTAACCTATGGGATGGTCTTCATATACTGAACATCTGTCTAAACCCTTTAGGATGGTGTTAATCAGACATCTGTCTAAACCCTTTAGGATGGTGTTAATTAGACATCTGTCTAAACCCTTTAGGATGGTGTTAATTAGACATCTGTCTAAACCCTTTAGGGTGGTGTTAATTAGACATCTGTCTAAACCCTTTAGGGTGGTGTTAATTAGACATCTGTCTAAACCCTTTAGGGTGGTGTTAATTAGACATCTGTCTAAACCCTTTAGGGTGGTGTTAATTAGACATCTGTCTAAATCCTTTAGGATGGTGTTAATTAGACATCTGTCTAAATCCTTTAGGATGGTGTTAATTAGACATCTGTCTAAACCCTTTAGGATGGTGTTAATTAGACATCTGTCTAAACCCTTTAGGATGGTGTTAATTAGACATCTGTCTAAACCCTTTAGGATGGTGTTAATTAGACATCTGTCTAAACCCTTTAGGATGGTGTTAATTAGACATCTGTCTAAACCCTTTAGGATAGAACATGGCACATGGGTTCTAGAAAATAGGTTTTAGACTTGACCTGTAGGGGAGGCCGTGGGGTTAAGCTCTGTTAGTGGAGACAGACGGGTACCTACGGAGCAGGAAGGGCAGCTCATTTATGACTAGGCTATACATTTTGGGTGTAGATTAACATATGGGTTTGTCCTTCCTTAATTTGTGTGTTTTGGGCGTTGCTCAATCGTCTTGTGTGACTATTTGTTTGGGATTCCTTTAATTGTGTGTTTTGGGCGTTGCTCAATCGTCTTGTGTGACTATTTGTTTGGGATTCCTTTAATTGTGTGTTTTGGGCGTTGCTCAATCGTCTTGTGTGACTGTGTTTGGGATTCCTTAAATTAGTTTGTTTTTCTGGGTCTTCGGTTTCAACTTTCAATCTAAAAATGCTCTGGTATTGTTTTATGACTAAAAGCTATACCTGTTCCAGTCCTGTTCCTTGTATTAGCTTGAGGGGAAACATGAGAGCATATTAAGACTGAATTAACAGCCAGTTTAATATTTGATATTCTATAAAGGCCCTATTTATTCCTTCCAATACACTGAATACTGTTCCAGACATTGGTTTGGGAGTCTCTTGGCAAACAGCAAGACCATCAGCGTTACTGTTGAAAGAAGAACTGTAAAACCTGACCTCTGGTTCTCTCTGAAAATGCCACTGAGTTTGTCATTTATTCATTACTGAATAAGTGGATTAGAACACAGCTGCTGGTCCACCACTGCGGTACCAAGAAGACCGAAATGTCAAACTGAAGAACTCGTGGGACTACAGTAGGCTGATGTCGGACAGTCTCTGCTGTATTGGCAACTCCTCTTATAATTGTCATGATTAGTGTAACAACGACCATAGGAGTTGGCAAGACAGCACAAACAGATGTGGGATTATAAAGGACTACAGGACAAACCTGAGAGAGAAACAGATGTGGGATTATAAAGGACTACAGGACAAACCTGAGAGAGAGAGGGCAGCCGGGAAGGAAAACGGTTGAGAACCTCTTCATCTCAAAAGAGAACTGGCTCCAAATCCAGTCTTCAGACATCACCTTCATGCATATTACAACTACAAACTCCACTGAAATTCACTTCACTTCCACCTTCCTAAGAACTACAAAAACTATATAATAATCTGTCCGACTCGTCACTTACCATGTTCTGCTGTTGGTAGGCATTGAGCTGCTGTTGTTGCTGCAGCTGGGGGGAAGGGGAGGGGGAGGGGGCCTGGGTTTGGCCCTGCTTCTGGGTGGCAGGGATGTTGCTATAGGACATGGTCAGCTGGCCCAGATGGGACTCAGAGAACACGGACGAACCCTGGCCGTTGTCCACCGCTCCGTCAGCTGTAGGTGGAGGAGACAAGAGCCCACACAGTGACCAGATGAGAAAGGAGGGGAGAAGGAGGGAGAGAGGTGGAAACACACACACCTGTTATATATATATGAATGAGAGCGAGAGAGAGCGAGCCATTGAGAGATATACAATATCAACTACATTGTATTCCTGATTTGCATTCGCAAAGTATTCAGACCCTTTGAATTTTTCCACGTTTATTTTTTTACATAACAGCCTTATTTTAAAATGGCGTAAATCGTGTTTTCCCCCTCAATGTACACACAATACCCCATAGTGACAAAGCAAAAAAAATACAAATATCACATTTACATAAGTATCCAGACCCTTTGGTAGCGATTACAGCCTCAGGTCTTCTTGGGTATGACGCTACATTATTGGCACACCTGCATTTGGGGAGTTTCTCCCATTCTTCTCTGCAGATCCTCTCATGCTCTGTCAGGTTGGAGGGGGAGCGTCACTACACAGCTATTTTCAGGTTTCTCCAGAGAAGTTAGATTGGGTTCAAGTCTGGGCTCTGGCTGGGCCACCCAAGGACATTGAGGCTTCGGGACAATGCACTCCTGCATTGTCTTGACTGTGTGGTTAGGGTCGTTGTCCTGTTGGAAGGTGAACCTTCGCCCCAGTCTGAGGTCTTGAGCGCTCCGGAGCAGGTTTTCATCAAGGATCTCTCTGTACTTTGCTCCGTTCATCTTTCCCTTGATCCAGACTAGTCTCCCAGTCCCTGCCGCTGAAAAACATTCTCACAGCATGATGTTGCCACAACCATGCTTCACCGTAGGGATGGTATTGGCCAGGTGATGAGCAGTGCCTGGTTTCCTCCAGACCTGACGCTTGGCATTCAGGCCAAAGAGGTCAATCTTGGTTTCATTAGACCAGAGAACATTGTTTTTGTCAAACTCCAAGCAGGTGTCAAGTGCCTTTTGCTGAGGAGTGGCTTCCGTCTGGCCACTCTACCATAAAGGCCAGATTGGTGGAGTGCTGCAGAGATGGTTGTCCTTCTGGAAGGTTCTCCCATCTCCACAGAGGAACTCTGGAGCCCTGTCAGAGTGACCATCAGGTTCTTGGTCACCTCCCTGACCAAGGCCCTTCTCCCCTGAATGCTCCGTTTGGATGAGCGGCCAGCTCTAGTCTTGGTGATATTAAACTTGTTCCATTTAAAAATGATGGAGGCCACTTCCCCAGATCTGTGCCTCAACACAATCCTGTCTCAGAGCTCTATGGACAATTCCTTTGCCCTTATGGCTGTTTTTTTCTCTCTGACATACAACTTAGGACCTTATAGACAGGTGTGTACCTTTTCAAATCATGTCCAATCAATTGAATTTACCACAGGTGAACTCCAATCAAGTTGTGGAAATATCTAGGATGATCAATGGAAACAGGATGCACCTGAGCTCAATTTCGAGTCTCATAACAACGGGTCTGAATACTTATGTAAAAAAGTTTTTGTTTACATTTTTTTTTATAAATTAGCAAAAATGTATAAAATCCTCTTTCACTTTGTTATTATGGGGTATTGCGGGTAGATTGATGCGATTTCTTATATATTTAATACATTTTTGAATTAAGGCTGTAACATAACAAAATCTGAAGGGGTCTGAATACTTTTCCGAATGCACTGTAAATAAATCCCATCTCTGAGTGAGACGCTGTGCCTAGTCCACATACATGTCATGGAGATGTTGGCCTGTTGGTACTGCTGCTGGTCCATCTCTGGGTCCTCCTTCTCAGTCTGGGCTATAGGGGGCTGGGGGTGTAACTGACTCTGCTGGGGGGATCTGAGGGCCTCTGCTGCCTGTAGGGGAAACTGCTGCTCCTGATTCCTCTTCTCCAACTCCTCTCTGACCAGCTGCCTCTGTTCTCTCTTCTTTTGGATCAGAGACACTCGGTCTTTGATGGCCTTGGCCATCGTCTTGTGGTCTCCCTCGCACACATAGCCAGACTCGACCTGTTGGGACAGGAGAAGGAACAACCATGACTAGTCCATCTTGTTTTAACAGTCGCCACAACATCTCTCTCAGTGACGAGCTTCTACACCTCTATCCAGCCACCGTTTTCATCGATGTTGCAGTTCTGTTTTTAAAATCACCAGATCAATTACTTATAACAAAAATACATGGTATCAATCGATCCACCGTCCAACAATAAACCGTACCATTTCCTGTGCCACATCTTCGGGGAAGTCCTTGTTGAGGTCGAAGGAGAACTCGATGGCTTCGTTGTCCTTGTACTTTCCCTTCAGCTTCTTGACGTCTTCTATCCTCAGCCACAGTTTGATAGCGATCATCTCCCCATCGTCCTCCTCGGCTAGCTCCACGCGCACACCAGTCTCCTCCTGGAAGAACGCATGGCTCAGCAGGATCTTAATGACATATCTGTGGCAGTGGAGGAGGGATGGGGGAAGAGAGGGGGAGGAGAGCAAGGGAGAAGAGAGGGGGACAATAGAGACAGGGGAAGAGGGAGAGAATAGAGAGAGAAGGGAAGAGAGGGGGAGAATAGAGAGAGAGGAAAAGAGAGGGAGAATAGAGAGGAAGAGAGAGGGGGAGAATAGAGAGAATGGAAGAGAGGGGGAGAATAGAGAGAGGGGAAGAGGGGGGAATAGAGAGAGAATGGAAGAGAGGGGGAGAATAGAGAGAGGGGAAGAGGGGGAGAATAGAGAGAGGGGAAGAGGGGGAGAATAGAGAGAGAAGGGAAGAGAGGGGGAGAATAGAGAGAGAGGAAAAGAGAGGGAGAGAATAGAGAGAGAGGAAAAGAGAGGGAGAGAAAGAGAGAGGAAAAGAGAGGGAGAATAGAGAGAGGAAGAGAGGGGGAGAATAGAGAGAAGGGAAGAGAGGGGGAGAATAGAGAGAAGGGAAGAGAGGGGGAGAATAGAGAGAGAGGAAGAGAGAGGGGGAGAAGAGAGAGAAGGGAAGAGAGGGGGAGAATAGAGAGAGGGGAAAGAGAGGGGGAGAATAGAGAGAGAGGGAAGAGAGAGGGGGAGATTAGAGAGAGGGGAAGAGAGGGGGAGATTAGAGAGAGAGGGGAAAGAGAGGGGGAGAATAGAGAGAGGGGAAGAGAAGGGAGAATAGAGAGAGGGGGAGAGAGGGAGAGATTAGAAGGGGAGAGGGGGAGATTAGAGAGAGAGGGGAAGAGAGAGGGGAGATTAGAGAGAGAAGGGAAGAGAGGGGGAGAATAGAGAGAGGGGAAAGGGGGAGATTAGAGAGAGGGGAAGAGAGAGGGGAGAATAGAGAGAAGGGAAGAGAGGGGGAGAAGAGAGAGAAGGGAAGATTAGGGGGAGAATAGAGAGGGGAAGAGAGAGGGGGAGAAGAGAGAGGGGGAGATTAGAGAGAGAAGGGAAGAGAGGGGGAGATTAGAGAGAGAAGGGAAGAGAGGGGGAGAATAGAGAGAGGGAAGAGAGAGGGGGAGATTGATGAGAGAGTTTAGCAATAAGGCCAAAACAGGTTTTATTACATTCAATAAGTTCTGCATGGTGCATGATTAACCTATTAGCCTATTTACAGAGGACATTACACAACTCTGTGTGGGCTGGCCTAAAGGACTGCAATAGAGCTGTGTTCTGACATCCAGTACTATGGCTTAATATCCTATAATAACTACGTATATTTACAATCCATAAATTATATCCCATATTAACTATGTACAGTCGTGGCCAAAAGTTTTGAGAATGACACAAATATAAATTCTCAAAATTCTCAGTGTCTTTAGATATTTTTTGTCAGATGTTACTGAAGTATAATTACAAGCATTTCATAAGTGTCAAAGGCTTTTATTGACAATTACATGAAGTTGATGCAAAGAGTCAATATTTGCAGTGTTGCCCCTTCTTTTTCAAGGCCTCTGCAATCCACCCTGGCATGCTGTCAATTAACTTCTGAGCCCCAATCCGCCCTGGCATGCTGTCAATTAACTTCTGGGCCCCAATCCACCCTGGCATGCTGTCAATTAACTTCTGGGCCCCAATCCATCCTGGCATGCTGTCAATTAACTTCTGGGCCCCAATCTGCCCTGGCATGCTGGCAATTAACTTCTGGGCCCCAATCTGCCCTGGCATGCTGTCAATTAACTTCTGGGCCCCAATCTGCCCTGGCATGCTGTCAATTAACTTCTGGGCCCCCAATCTGCCCTGGCATGCTGGCAATTAACTTCTGGGCCACATCCTGACTGATGGCAGTCCATTCTTGCATAATCAATGCTTGGAGTTTGTCAGAATTTGTGGGTTTTTGTTCGTCCACCCGCCTCTTGAGGATTGACCACAAGTTATCAATGGGATTAAGGTCTGGGGAGTTTCCTGGCCATGGACCGAGAAATATTGATGTTTTGTTCCTCGAGTCACTTAGTTATCACTTTTGTCTTATGGCAAGGTGCTCCATCATGCTGGAAAAGGCATTGTTCATCACCAAACTGTTCCTGGATGGTTGGGAGGAGTTGCTCTCGGAGGATGTGTTGGTACCATTCTTTATTCATGGCTGTGTTCTTAGGCAAAATTGTGAGTGAGCCCACTCCCTTGGCTGAGAAGCAACCCCACACATGAATGGTCTCCGGATGCTTTACTGTTGGCATGACACAGGACTGATGGTAGCGCGCACCTTGTCTTCTCCGGACAAGCTTGTTTCCCGGATGCCCCAAACAATTGGAAAAGGGGATTCATCAGAGAAAATGACTTTACCCAAGTCCTCAGCAATCCAATCCCTGTACCTTTTGCAGAATATCAGTCTGTCCCTGATGTTTTTCCTGGAGAGAAGTGGCTTCTTTGCTGCCCTTCTTGACACCAGGCCATCCTCCAAAAATCTTTGCTTCACTGTGCGTGCAGATGCACTCACACCTGCCTGCTGCCATCCCTGATCAAGCTCTGTACTGGTGGTGCCCCGACCCCGCAGCTGAATCAACTTGCTGGACTTTCTTGGGCGCCCTGAAGCATTCTTCACAACATTTGAACCGCTCTCCTTAAAGTTCTTGATGATCCGATAATGGGTTGATTTAGGTGCAATCTTACTGGCAGCAATATCCTTGCCTGTGAAGCCCTTTTTGTGCAAAGCAACGATGACGGCACGTGTTTCCTTGCAGGTAACCATGATTGACAGAGGAAGAACAATGATTCCAAGCACCACCCTCCTTTTGAAGCTTCCAGTCTGTTATTCGAACTCAATCAGCATGACAGAGTGATCTCCAGCCTTGTCCTCGTCAACACTCACACCTGTATTAACGAAATAATCACTGACATGTCAGCTGGTCATTTTGTGGCAGGGCTGAAATGCAGTGGAAATGTTTTTGGGGGATTCAGTTCATTTGCATGGCAAAGAGGGACTTTGCAATTCATCTGATCACTCTTCATAACATTCTGGAGTATGTGCAAATTGCCATCATACAAACTGAGGGAGCAGACTTTGTGAAAATGTATATTTGTGTCATTCAAAACTTTTGGCCATGACTGTATATTTACTATCCATAAATTATATCCCATATTAACCATGTATATTTACTATCAATAAATGATATCCTATAATAACCATGTATATTTACTATCCATAAATTATATCCTATGATAACCATGCATATTTACTATCAATAAATGATATCCTATAATAACCATGTATATTTACAATCCATAAATGATATCCTATAATAACCATGTATATTTACTATCAATAAATGATATCCTATAATAACCATGTATATTTACTATCCATAAATTATATCCTATGATAACCATGCATATTTACCATCAATAAATGATATCCTATAATAACCATGTATATTTACAATCCATAAATGATATCCTATAATAACCATGCATATTTACTATCAATAAATGATATCCTATAATAACCATGTATATTTACAATCCATAAATGATATCCTATAATAACTAGGTATATTTACAATCCATAAATGATATCCTATAATAACCATGTATATTTACAATCCATAAATGATATCCTATAATAACCATGTATATTTACTATCCATGACTCAGACAAATGGCATAATTGAAGGCTTAATGTTACCTCTCAGGACATCTTATCATGTGAGGCTCAGCTGGTAAGTGTGTCACGTTCTGACCTTAGTTCTGTTATTATATCTTTGTTTTAGTATGGTCAGGGCGTGAGTTGGGTGGGCAGTCTGTTTGTTTTTCTATGTTGGTTTTTGAGTTCGGCCTAGTATGGTTCTCAGAGGCAGCTGTCAATTGTTGTCCCTGATTGAGAATCATACTTAGGTAGCCTTCACTTTTGGGTTGTGAGTGTTTGGTCCACACGGTACTGTTTTCGGTTTTGTTCGATTGTCTTTATTAAAACACTTACCACGCTGCGTTTTGGTCCTCCGATCCTCCATACTACTCCTCTTCGTCAGAAGAGTGTGTGTACAATGTGTGTGTAAGTGTCTTTGGATAAATGTGCATGTCTGCTAAGTTCATTATTATATTACAGTGATGTTTAATGCATGTCTGAGTAGAATACATGTGCAGCACAGAGTGAGCCAGCGACAGCTAACATGGCAAACAACTACAGGAGCTCTCTCACTCACACACACACGAGACACAGAGACACACACACACACACACACAGACAGAGACACACACACACACAGAGACACACACACACACAGAGACACACACACACACACAGAGACACACACACACAGAGACACACACACACAGAGACACACACACACAGAGACACACACACACAGGCTCAGGTTGAGTTATACCACACACACACACACACACGTTGGATTCTCTCCGACACACAAAAACATGCCAGTTCATGGATGAATGCAGTGTTTACACCCCCAGTAAGGTGATGGATCATCAGGCCTCTCTGTAAATGTAATGTAGGCCGGCTGGGCACCAACAAAACTAATCAAATCAAATGTTATTTGTCACATGGTAAACAACAGGGTGTAGACTAACCGTGAAATGCTGACTGACAGGTCTTCCCAACAATGTAGAGAAAAATAGAAAGATAATAACACCAGGAATAAATACACAATGAGTAACAATGAGTTGATGTGCAGGGGTACGAGGTAATAACATGACTATATACACGGGGTACCAGTACTGAGTTGATGTGCAGGGGTACGAGGTAATAACTTGACTATATACTGAGTTGACTGGGGTACCAGTACTACCAGTTGATGTGCAGGGGTACGAGGTAATAACATGACTATATACACGGGGTACCAGTACTGAGTTGATGTGCAGGGGTACGAGGTAATAACATGACTACGGGGTACCAGTACACGAGGTAATAACTTGACTATATACACACACAAGGTACCAGTACTGAGTTGATGTGCAGGGGTACGAGGTAATAACTTGACTATATGAGTTGATGTGCACGAGGTAATAACTTGACACGGGGTACCAGTACTGAGTTGATGTGCAGGGGTACTGAGTTGAGGTAATAACTTGACTATATACACGGGGTACCAGTACTGAGTTGAGTTGACTTGACTATATACACGGGGTACCAGTACTGAGTTGATGTGCAGGGGTACGAGGTAATAACTTGACTATATACACGGGGTACCAGTACTGACGAGGTAATAACTTGACTATATACACGGGGTACCAGTACTGAGTTGATAACTTGACGGGGTACCAGTACTGAGTTGATGTGCTTGACTATATACACGGGGTAGTACTGAGTTGATGTGCAGGGGTACGAGGTAATAACTTGACTATATACACGGGGTACCAGTACTGAGTTGATGAGGTAAGGTAATAACTTGACTATATACACGGGGACCTATATGACACAGGGTACCAGTACTGAGTTGATGTGCAGGGGTACGAGGTAATAACTTGGCTATATACACGGGGTACCAGTACTGAGTTGATGTGCTGGGGTACGAGGTAATAACTTGACTATATACACGGGGTACCAGTACTGAGTTGATGTGCAGGGGTACGAGGTAATAACTTGACTATATACACGGGTACCAGAGTTGATGTTACAGGTGGCTAACACACTGTAGGCACCACTGGTCTCCACACAGTGAATGCTCTAATGCAGGGCTCTCCGACCCTGCGCCTGGAGAGTTACCCTCCTGTAGGTTTTCACTCCCACCCCAGTTGTAACTAACCTGACTCAGCTTATCAACAAGCTAATTATTATTAGAATCAATTGCGCTAGATTAGGGTTGGCGTGAAAACCTACAGGAGGCTAGCTCTCCAGGAACAGGGTTGGAGAGAAAACCTACAGGAGGGTAGCTCTCCAGGAACAGGGTTGGAGTGCAAACCTACAGGAGGCTAGCTCTCCAGGAACAGGGTTGGAGAGAAAACCTACAGGACGCTAGCTTTCCAGGAACAGGGTTGGAGAGAAAACCTACAGGACGCTAGCTTTCCAGGAACAGGGTTGGAGAGAAAACCTACAGGATGCTAGCTCTCCAGGAACAGGGTTGGAGTGCAAACCTACAGGATGCTAGCTCTCCAGGAACAGGGTTGGAGAGAAAACCTACAGGACTGCTAGCTCTTCAGGAACAGGGTTGGAGAGAAAACCTACAGGATGCTAGCTCTTCAGGAACAGGGTTGGAGAGAAAACCTACAGGACGCTAGCTCTCCAGGAACAGGGTTGGAGTGAAACCCTACAGGACGCTAGCTCTCCAGGAACAGGGTTGGAGAGAAAACCTACAGGATGCTAGCTCTTCAGGAACAGGGTTGGAGAGAAAACCTACAGGACGCTAGCTCTCCAGGAACAGGGTTGGAGAGAAAACCTACAGGACGCTAGCTCTCCAGGAACAGGGTTGGAGAGAAAACCTACAGGACGCTAGCTCTCCAGGAACAGGGTTGGAGTGAAAACCTACAGGACGCTAGCTCTCCAGGAACAGGGTTGGAGAGAAAACCTACAGGACGCTAGCTCTCCAGGAACAGGGTTGGAGAGACCTGCACTAGTGAGTCTAGTTTAAATAGCAAACATACTATTATTGTTGAGACCGACCGCATAGTTAAGTCATACATTTCATGCATCGTTAAGTTAACCTCAATCATTAACCTGTCATTCTCCTGGTACTTTAGACAGAGCTGTATATAAATCAGTGTGACAAAACAAGGCTATAGTCTTGATAACAAACACAGTGAGAATGTCTGCACAGTATAGCCAGCCTTTCCATGCATCGTTGAGTTAAAAAACCTCAACCATGGCAACATTAGTATCAAGTACCAGGATAATGACAAAGTGGGGAAAACCCCAAGGCTTTAGTTTAAATAGTAAACATACAAATGATGTTGTTAGACAACATAGTTTAAGTCAGTCTTTTTATCCATTGTTCTGTCTAAAACCTCAACCATGCATCATTAAGGACCCAGAGAGGGGAAAAACATGGCTTGATTATACTTAGGCTAGTGGGAATAACATCCTAGCCACATATTAAAAGCTTTACTGCACTTCTCTTTTCTCAAGGGTGTAGTTTGGTTGTTGTTGCAGGGTGTTGTATGATATGTCTATAATACAAAACACAGACTTTTATTAGAATGACAATAAAAGATACAGAGATGAATCCTACTAGTAGGAGACAGCATAGATGTATTAATACAACCGGCAGCTTGGCTACTAAAAGCACATTTATGCAACGGGGATTTTACGATCTCCCAGTGTTCATGCATTGTTAAACAGTTCACACCAGAGAAAGACAGCCAAGTCACCATCAGTCTTTCCACTGCATCATCAGTGAAACATCACACCGGGGTTTCATCTGACAACAAATGACCAAATATTGCTTCCATTCCTCCCCCACATTTCATATTTCAATGCACTAATGCAAAATTGTTGCCCTTAGTTCAAGGACTGGACGGCCTTCATAGTGCAAACACAGTGCAGCATAGCAGAGGGATATATTGATTTGTCAGTTGTGTGTGAGACAGCAGTCTTTCCAGCTCTCACTCATTGACGAAATCATTCACTACTCAACTGGCCTCACTGAGTAAAGTTGACCTTCAAATGCAAACTTTAAAAAGACACCCAGTACATATCGTTCACATACTGAGATGTAGTAAAAGATTTCAGAAAAACAACAAAGCTTTCTAAGGATTGACACGTAGTTAAACATGAAGGCTGTAAATCTTCATGACTAGTAAAACTGATGGACATTTCAGAAAAACTTTACCAAAAAAAGTCAGTTTGTTCCCCCTCTAGGCCAGGGGCAGTCAAGCTTTTTCAGCGGGGACCCCATTATTTACAGTAGAATGTCAGGGGACCCCAGTATTTACAGTAGAATGTCAGGGGACCCCATTATTTACAGTAGAATGTCAGGGGACCCCATTATTTACAGTAGAATGTCAGGGGACCCCATTATTTACAGTAGAATGTCAGGGGACCCCATTATTTACAGTAGAATGTCAGGGGACCCCATTATTTACAGTAGAATGTCAGGGGACCCCATTATTTACAGTAGAATGTCAAGGGACCCCATTATTTTCCCAATAATCTCTTGCGACCCCACCCCAAATCTACTGACAACCTTAAAAATCAACAAATAACCTTCAATTCATTGCATTTTCAACTCTTATCCAAATGAAAATAAACCAATAAATACATTTATTCCATACAATTGTATCTTTAAAATGATCTTTTCTCTAAAAACTTTTGTTTCTTGCCCCATAAAATATTCGGTACTGTTAATTTGTATTTTATTTTGGCGACCCCACTTCAGTGTCACGACCCCGACTTTGAAGGATACTGCTCTAGGCAAAAACTGACAAGTAGTCAAGGCAACCATGAGTGACATTCATATTTAAACAGTGATGAGGGGTTTTGACAGACACAGGTAGTTGCCAGCTAGAGACAGTAATACAGGTTCAGTTCCTCTTGTTTTGGTTCAACAGGAACAGAGAGTGGAAAAGGAAAACACTCTGTCCACAAACTGTGGGAGATTTATGTGGCGATTCAGAGTGGCAGTGTGTGCGTGGGGCCTGTTTGTAGGACTAAGTACTCAGGGAGAACTAAGCGGCAGGCTGGCCAAGGCCTTCAGGCCCTCAGACTCTGAACATCATGTGTGTGAATGACAGATGAAAGGACTAACAGCCCCCAAAGTGTGTGTTTGTGTACAGTACACACACACACATACACACACTAGCTCACCTCTCATCTTTGTTCTGGCGGATGCATCCCTCGATGATTTCCTTCACTTCTGGTATGGCTACCTTGTCAAAGCTGGCCGGCTTGACTCCCTGTGGGGGCAGAAACACAGGAGAACGTTAAATCAATGTGCCAGCTGAAGCATGAGGCCAACAGAGACCCCCATTTCACCTCATTATCGAGCAAGGGGGCGTCTAGTGGAAAGAGCAGGGGGGGGGGTGTCTAGTGGAAAGATCAAGGCCAAGGAATCAAGAGAGAGAAACAGCGAGAGAGAGAGAAAAAGAGGGGGTCTCAGTTAAAAAACAACTTTCAATTCTGGTTGAGTGTAGCAGTGGGTCATTTTCCTTACGACAGAGACCATAAAAGTGTGTGTGTTGTGTGTTTTGTGGGCCCCAGTGAGCTCTAAACAGCCAGGGTAACCAGCCGTGTTGATTTAACTCAGGGAGTGTGTGGTGTGGCAGGCCTGAAGCTCTAGCTGAGACAGACTTGGAAGTCTGTCACCGGCGCAGCCCAATGTAGTCAAAGTCTGTCTGGAGACGCTTCAGTAAACCTGGGCCCCAAGCATAACGGGATCAACATAGAAACATACATGTGCACACAACATGCGAGCCCCATTAGCCTACCATACAAACACGTTTTACTGGACAACATTGATCAAATCAGGAACAGCTGGGTGTCTTTCCCCTGAGATAAACATGTAAACAACCTGTCTCTCACAACTTGGTGACAAGTCTATTTTCAGACACCATTAGAACTCACACCAATACTTTTGCCATCCTTTCAGACGCAGATGGAAGCAGCATCTATAGAAAATAAATGACTAAAAGCTCATTTGATCCAAATCAGGCCAAATAAATACTGTATTTCCACCTTTCAGCATTTTATCAGATGCACAACCTTTAAACAAAAAGGTTCTGGTCGGGGAGGACAAACGGTCTTGAAACGCAGGACTTGAATAAAGTCCACATCAAGAGGATCCAGTTGTTGAGATGAATAAGTCCAGCCCAACATCAGGGCAGTGAGATTCAAGGGCAAGTCATCCTCCTGATACCAAGTTGATCCATACAACCTGAACCCAAGGCAAGTCATCCTCCTGATACCAAGTTGATCCATACAACCTGAACCCAAGGCAAGTCATCCTCCTGATACCAAGTTGATCCATACAACCTGAACCCAAGTCATCCTCCTGATACCAAGTTGATCCATACAACCTGGACCCAAGGCAAGTCATCCTCCTGATACCAAGTTGATCCATACAACCTGGACCCAAGGCAAGTCATCCTCCTGATACCAAGTTGATCCATACAACCTGAACACAAGGCAAGACATCCTCCTGATACAAAGTTGATCCATACAACCTGAACACAAGTCATCCTCCTGATACCAAGTTGATCCATACAACCTGAACCCAAGGCAAGACATCCTCCTGATACCAAGTTGATCCATACAACCTGAACCCAAGGCAAGTCATCCTCCTGATACCAAGTTGATCCATACAACCTGAACCCAAGGCAAGTCATCCTCCTGATACCAAGTTGATCCATACAACCTGAACCCAAGGCAAGTCATCCTCCTGATACCAAGTTGATCCATACAACCTGAACCCAAGGCAAGTCATCCTCCTGATACCAAGTTGATCCATACAACCTGGACCCAAGGCAAGTCATCCTCCTGATACCAAGTTGATCCATACAACCTGGACCCAAGGCAAGTCATCCTCCTGATACCAAGTCATTTGTAAAAAAATAAAATAAATACAAATTAGGATCCAATTAGCTAACGCCATAACGCTAGCTAATCTTCCTGGAGTCCAACATCAATTAACAAGACATTACAAACAACCAAAAAACAAGACTTCAAACTTTCAACAAGTAGACAATTAAAATACCTGACAGGAAACACATTTGACATTCAGTTGACGCTTTCTATTTCCTGTCCAGTCATATGGTCTATCGCATTAGATGTTCTTTCTACTTCCTGTCCAGTCATATGGTCTATCGCATTAGATGTTCTTTCTACTTCCTGTCCAGTCATATGGTCTATCACATTAGATGTTCTTTCTATTTCCTGTCCAGTCACATGGTCTATCACATTAGATGTTCTTTCCATTTCCTGTCCAGTCATATGGTCTATCACATTAGATATTCTTTCTATTTCCTGTCCAGTCATATGGCCTATCGCATTAGATGTTCTTTTATTTTTTTCTTGAAGGTGGATTTATTTTTTGCCTGAGAAATATGGATTGGTAAAGAGGTCCATTCAGCTGAGAAATGTGGATTGGTAAAGAGGTCCATTCAGCTGATAAATATGGATTGGTAAAGAGTTCCATTCAGCTGATAAATATGGATTGGTAAAGAGCTCCATTCAGCTGAGAAATATGGATTGGTAAAGAGCTCCATTCAGCTGAGAAATATGGATTGGTAAAGAGTTCCATTCAGCTGATAAATATGGATTGGTAAAGAGTTCCATTCAGCTGATGAATATGGATTGGTAAAGAGTTCCATTCAGCTGATAAATATGGATTGGTAAAGAGGTCCATTCAGCTGATAAATATGGATTGGTAAAGAGGTCCATTCAGCTGATAAATATGGATTGGTAAAGAGTTCCATTCAGCTGAGAAATATGGATTGGTAAAGAGTTCCATTCAGCTGAGAAATATGGATTGGTAAAGAGTTCCATTCAGCTAGAAATATGGATTGGTAAAGAGTTCCATTCAGCTAGAAATATGGATTGGTAAAGAGTTCCATTCAGCTGATAAATATGGATTGGTAAAGAGTTCCATTCAGCTGAGAAATATGGATTGGTAAAGAGTTCCATTCAGCTAGAAATATGGATTGGTAAAGAGTTCCATTCAGCTGATAAATATGGATTGGTAAAGAGTTCCATTCAGCTGATAAATATGGATTGGTAAAGAGTTCCATTCAGCTGAGAAATATGGATTGGTAAAGAGGTCCATTCAGCTGATAAATATGGATTGGTAAAGAGTTCCATTCAGCTGATAAATATGGATTGGTAAAGAGGTCCATTCAGCTGATAAATATGGATTGGTAAAGAGGTCCATTCAGCTGATAAATATGGATTGGTAAAGAGTTCCATTCAGCTGAGAAATATGGATTGGTAAAGAGGTCCATTCAACTGAGAAATATGGATTGGTAAAGAGTTCCATTCAGCTAGAAATATGGATTGGTAAAGAGGTCCATTCAGCTGAGAAATATAGATTGGTAAAGAGTTCCATTCAGCTGAGAAATATGGATTGGTAAATAGTTCCATTCAGCTGAGAAATATGGATTGGTAAAGAGTTCCATTCAGCTGAGAAATATGGATTGGTAAAGAGTTCCATTCAGCTGAGAAATATGGATTGGTAAAGAGTTCCATTCAGCTGAGAAATATGGATTGGTAAAGAGTTCCATTCAGCTGAGAAATATGGATTGGTAAAGAGTTCCATTCAGCTGAGAAATATGGATTGGTAAAGAGTTCCATTCAGCTGAGAAATATGGATTGGTAAAGAGTTCCATTCAGTTCCTAGAAATATGGATTGGTAAAGAGTTCCATTCAGCTGAGAAATATGGATTGGTAAAGAGTTCCATTCAGCTAGAAATATGGATTGGTAAAGAGTTCCATTCAGCTGAGAAATATGGATTGGTAAAGAGTTCCATTCAGCTAGAAATATGGATTGGTAAAGAGTTCCATTCAGCTGAGAAATATGGATTGGTAAAGAGTTCCATTCAGCTGAGAAATATGGATTGGTAAAGAGTTCCATTCAGCTGATAAAATATGGATTGGTGGAAAGAGTTCCATTCAGCTGATAAATATGGATTGGTAAAGAGTTCCATTCAGCTGATAAATATGGATTGGTAAAGAGTTCCATTCAGCTGAGAAATATGGATTGGTAAAGAGTTCCATTCAGCTGATAAATATGGATTGTTCCATTCAGCTGAGAAATAAAGAGTTCCATTCAGCTGATAAATATGGATTGGTAAAGAGTTCCATTCAGCTGAGAAATATGGATTGGTAAAGAGTTCCATTCAGCTGAGAAATATGGATTGGTAAAGAGTTCCATTCAGCTGATAAATATGGATTGGTAAAGAGTTCCATTCAGCTGATAAATATGGATTGGTAAAGAGTTCCATTCAGCTGAGAAATATGGATTGGTAAAGAGGTCCATTCAGCTGATAAATATGGATTGGTAAAGAGTTCCATTCAGCTGATAAATATGGATTGGTAAAGAGGTCCATTCAGCTGATAAATATGGATTGGTAAAGAGGTCCATTCAGCTGATAAATATGGATTGGTAAAGAGTTCCATTCAGCTGAGAAATATGGATTGGTAAAGAGTTCCATTCAGCTGAGAAATATGGATTGGTAAAGAGTTCCATTCAGCTAGAAATATGGATTGGTAAAGAGTTCCATTCAGCTGAGAAATATGGATTGGTAAAGAGTTCCATTCAGCTGAGAAATATGGATTGGTAAAGAGTTCCATTCAGCTGAGAAATATGGATTGGTAAAGAGTTCCATTCAGCTAGAAATATGGATTGGTAAAGAGTTCCATTCAGCTGAGAAATATGGATTGGTTAAAGAGTTCCATGTTGCCTGTCTGGTTTAGTGGTCAGCTGAGAAATATGGATTGGTAAAGAGTTCCATTCAGCTAGAAATATGGATTGGTAAAGAGTTCCATTCAGCTAGAAATATGGATTGGTAAAGAGTTCCATTCAGCTGTGGCTCTGTATTGAACTGTAGATTCAAGTCAGTTTGTCCTTGGCTTGGGTTGCCTGTCTGGTTTAGTGGTTATGTGTGTTGCTAGTATGTACTAACGGCTTGGGTTGCCTGTCTGGTTTAGTGGTTATGTGTGTTGCTAGTATGTACTAACGGCTTGGGTTGCCTGTCTGGTTTAGTGGTTGTGTGTGTTGCTAGTATGTACTAACGGCTTGGGTTGCCTGTCTGGTTTAGTGGTTGTGTGTGTTGCTAGTATGTACTAACGGCTTGGGTTGCCTGTCTGGTTTAGTGGTTGTGTGTGTTGCTAGTATGTACTAACGGCTTGGGTTGCCTGTCTGGTTTAGTGGTTGTGTGTGTTGCTAGTATGTACTAACGGCTTGGGTTGCCTGTCTGGTTTAGTGGTTGTGTGTGTTGCTAGTATGTACTAACGGCTTGGGTTGCCTGTCTGGTTTAGTGGTTGTGTGTGTTGCTAGTATGTACTAACGGCTTGGGTTGCCTGTCTGGTTTAGTGGTTATGTGTGTTGCTAGTATGTACTAACGGCTTGGGTTGCCTGTCTGGTTTAGTGGTTATGTGTGTTGCTAGTATGTACTAACGGCTTGGGTTGCCTGTCTGGTTTAGTGGTTATGTGTGTTGCTAGTATGTACTAACGGCTTGGGTTGCCTGTCTGGTTTAGTGGTTATGTGTGTTGCTAGTATGTACTAACTGACCTGAAAATACTGTTTATTTTATTTTATTTTTTAATAAAAAAATAAATATAACATTCCTAAAGAAAATCAGAAGACTGGATAGTAATTTGTTTTCAACGTGAAGCCATGAGAGATTCTGATGCATTTGGGTGATATTCATACAGATAGATAATCTGGCACCCCTATTTTGAGTGATTTGGAGCTTTTTGCATACATCTTTCTTTGCTGTAGATGACCGTATAACTGGACAGTACTCTAAGAGTGATAGGACCAGGGACTGACCGTATAACCAGACAGTACTCTAAGAGTGATAGGACCAGGGACTGACTGTATAACTGGACAGTACTCTAAGTGTGATAGGACCAGGGACTGACTGTATAACTGGACAGTACTCTAAGAGTGATAGGACCAGGGACTGACTGTATAACTGGACAGTACTCTAAGAGTGATAGGACCAGGGACTGATTCACCTGATTCAGCAACTCCCTTACCCATCTCTGATTCAACCTGAACCCAAGGCAAGTCATCCTCCTCATACCAAGTTGATCAATATAACCTGAGCCCAGAAACATTGATGGGAATAGGAGCCAAGAACACAGACTCAAACACGGAGACTAATATAGAAATAACTCAACGAACCAAACCCTTCCTCTTACTACCTCAGTCTCTTCTCTGCAGTCCCCCCCCCCCCATCAGACAGTCGTATAAAAAGAAAAGCAAACTGTCAAAACAGTAGAGAAGAAAATGTTCCAGAGAAAGGTAGAGACAGAAAGAGAGAAAAAGAGATTGAGAAAGAGACTTACCGGGATGTGAGAGTGAGAGACAGGTCCGACAGAGAGAGAGTTGGACTCACTAAACTCTTGTAACCTGGTACATCGAGTTCTGCAGGCTCTGTCCTTTCCAGTTCCCAACACAGTGGCTTCTCAGTCTTTACCAACCCCCCCTGTCCCTCCAATCTAGAACCTGTGCTTATATAACATTACACACACACACACACACACACACACACACACCTCCTAGAGATTTCTGGGGCCAAACAAAGTAAGGGATGACAGCGGAAGAGGTAATGGAATTAAGGAGGACCGGTATTCCAATAACAGGGTGATTAAAAAGGCCTCATTACGGGTGAAACTCTCACAGTGAATAGAGGTCCATTAAGCCGGTTACATGCTGGTTCCTTTCTGCCCCCTCACAGAACAGCCAACAATGGAGAGAGAAATTAAAAGGTACATGTACAATGCTTTACAAAAGACCAGAGGCAGAGGGAGGGTGGAGAGACTTGATGTGAGGACGGTGTGGGTGGACTACCTAGGTATGTGAGGGTGAATCCTGTCTTCCAATTAAGTCAAATTGTCACTTAGTCAATGGGGTGTGGAAAGAGAAAGGGACTAATTATGATCTTAAAAAAGTCCAATACATCAGCTTTTATCTCAATACCAAATCCTTTTTGGGGAACAAATAAGTGCCTTACAGTCATTTGTTTTCAATTAAAATGGTCAAAAAGAAGCAAAAATATAGCTTCTTAGCAAAGAGACATTTCTCAAGCAAGAATTTTACTAGAACTGTCTGGGAGTGTTCTGTGTAGGGAGGATTCATTTTTTATTTCTGCCGTTATTGGCAGAGAGGTTTGGAACTCTTTCTTATTGGTCTATTAACTAATTTACCGCATGGTGATGTCACCATGGAAGGCCAAAACTCCATCCCACCAAAACATGCAGAAATGTCAAAACAGCTCTTCATTTTCCAAACAGTTCTTCATTTTCCAAACAGCTGTTACCCTAAAGGGGCACGATCATCATGTTCTATATGTCCCAGTATTATTCCAAACTAACGTTCTGACTGCACTTGGCCGTTGACTTGACTTACATTTACATTACATTTAAGTCATTTAGCAGACGCTCTTATCCAGAGCGACTTACAAATTGGTGCATTCACCTTATGACATCCAGTGGAGCAGCCACTTTACAATAGTGCATCTAAATATTTTAAGGGGGGGGGGGTGAGAAGGATTACTTTATCCTATCCTAGGTATTCCTTAAAGAGGTGGGGTTTCAGGTGTCTCCGGAAGGTGGTGATTGACTCCGCTGTCCTGTCCCAGCTCTTTATAATTTGGGCGTTAACGTCAGTTCTCAAAGCTGTGTGTTCCTTTTATAATTCACAGTAGAATTCATATATAAACGTATGTTTAAAAAAAAATGGCTCTTAAGAATCTGTCTGTCCGGTCTGGCAGATTTAAATAGTCCAGCTCTCCAGCAAACAAACAAAGGGATGAAAATACCCCCGACATTATATACAAATGGATGGACTGGGAGCAAGCAGCTGTGTACCAAATGACTGGACTGGGAGCAAACTGCTGTGTACCAAATGACTGGACTGGGAGCAAGCAGCTGTGTACCAAATGACTGGACTGGGAGCAAACTGCTGTGTACCAAATGACTGGACTGGGAGCAAGCAGCTGTGTACCAAATGACTGGACTGGGAGCAAGCAGCTGTGTACCAAATGACTGGACTGGGAGCAAGCTGCTGTGTACCAAATGACTGGACTGGGAGCAAGCTGCTGTGTACCAAATGACTGGACTGGGAGCAAGCTGCTGTGTACCAAATGACTGGACTGGGAGCAAACTGCTGTGTACCAAATGACTGGACTGGGAGCAAGCAGCTGTGTACCAAATGACTGGACTGGGATGCAAGCAAGCTGTGTACCAAATGACTGGACTGGGAGCAAGCTGCTGTGTACCAAATGACTGGACTGGGAGCAAGCTGCTGTGTACCAAATGACTGGACTGGGAGCAAGCTGCTGTGTACCAAATGACTGGACTGGGAGCAAGCAGCTGTGTACCAAATGACTGGACTGGGAGCAAGCAGCTGTGTACCAAATGACTGGACTGGGAGCAAGCAGCTGTGTACCAAATGACTGGACTGGGAGCAAGCTGCTGTGTACCAAATGACTGGACTGGGAGCAAGCAGCTGTGTACCAAATGACTGGACTGGGAGCAAGCTGCTGTGTACCAAATGACTGGACTGGGAGCAAGCAGCTGTGTACCAAATGACTGGACTGGGAGCAAGCAGCTGTGTACCAAATGACTGGACTGGGAGCAAGCAGCTGTGTACCAAATGACTGGACTGGGAGCAAGCTGCTGTGTACCAAATGACTGGACTGGGAGCAAGCTGCTGTGTACCAAATGACTGGACTGGGAGCAAGCAGCTGTGTACCAAATGACTGGACTGGGAGCAAGCAGCTGTGTACCAAATGACTGGACTGGGAGCAAGCTGCTGTGTACCAAATGACTGGACTGGGGAGGAAGCTGCTGTGTACCAAATGACTGGACTGGGAGCAAGCTGCTGTGTACCAAATGGCAGCCTATTTCCTAGATGGGCCCTGGTCAAATTGTAGTGCACTATATAGGTGGCGTTTGGGACGCAGCCAGTGGAACTGTCACTGAGGGTAACAGTCTGAGGCAGGAGGCTGTAATAAGAGTCTACAGAGCTGGGAGAACAGAGTGACGGGGGAGAGAGACGGGAGCACGCTGGGTCATTATATACCATCAGCGTCATCCAGACGCGGTCTGGGTTGTGTGTGTGTGTGTGTGTGTGTGTGTGTGTGTGTGTGTGTGTGAGTAACATGACAAGACATTATTTTCTTGGGTTGCAGCTCTACAGTCACTGACACAGTCTGTCTAAGAGTCAAAGGACTTCATTTTTAACTTCAGTACTTCACATGAAGCCAATTTCTAACCTGACATGATGTATCCACACAACTTTCCTAAAGCAAAATACCTCCAAGAAGTAATGTGATGGATCACTGAGTTGGAGCAACGGGATTGATTCCCAATTGGTCCACTTGGGTACTTCAGCTCACATTGATTCCTCTTAACCACATCCAAGGAAATGCCATAGGTTACACGTTAGTTCCCAGCAGCTAAAATCCATACCAATCTGATAGACGGTTCAAGTATTAATAGTCCTGTATTCCCATGACAAATCCCTACTCTGATCCCACAGGAGAATGGCATGCAGAGTCACAGTGACTGGGGGGGGGGTCCAGGGAAGCTGCTCTGTCATTATCATAACACAGGATCTCCCAGACAACCCTGTGTGGTGACCCCTAAAGCTGAGGTCACCCGCCATGACGGTCAATAAGCACTGTTCATCACTGACTAGCCGACTGTCTGTCCTTTACTTAAACATCACTGGGATTTCCTAAAAACCTTACTATAGACTTCCACTGATTACATGGAGTAATTCTGAGTACATGGGAGCTTGGTTTTGACCAGCAGGGTTCTGTAAACACATATCACAATGACGAGATCAGTCAAAGAGAAGAAAAAAGACTGTCACATCTGTCTGCATGATGAGATCATCTCATGGCAGTAACACAAAAAGACATTGATTACATTTCCCATCCATCCGGCCATCCACCCGGCCATCCACCCGGCCACCCACCCGGCCATCCATCCGGCCATCCCTACAAGTGTTTCTGATTGCAGAGTTGTGTGGTGTGATTAAAACACCTCCAGGACTATAAGGAGGGATCAAAGCTTAACGGATGAACTGGTGTAAAAGGGAGGGCAGCCCCCAAAACATAGTCCAGCCTCCCCTCAGATAATGTCTTCCTGCCATCCCCTGTCCACTAGAATACCAAGCACTAGATGAGGTGGCATCCTTCAGCTGCTGTCTACAACTCTCCACAGCCCATTATGGAAGCCCTTCACAGCCAACATGAGGGCTGTGTCATTCCTCCCTCCCTGGGATTCTGTGGCCCCTTAGGATGGACAGGATATCCTGTGAGGAGGGGGAGTCTGTACGGAGGAGGGGGAGTCGGTACAGGGGGGTCCAGA
Organism: Oncorhynchus nerka; assembly: GCF_034236695.1. Taxonomy (NCBI): domain Eukaryota; kingdom Metazoa; phylum Chordata; class Actinopteri; order Salmoniformes; family Salmonidae; genus Oncorhynchus; species Oncorhynchus nerka. Next base: position 11,351,091 of record NC_088403.1, read on the forward strand.
GGAGGGGGACAGGGGGGTCCAGAGGAGGGGGAGCCGGTACAGGAGGGGGAGTCCAGAGGAGGGGGAGCCGGTACAGAGGAGGGGGAGCCGGTACAGAGGAGGGGGAGTCGGTACAGAGAGGAGTCGGGGAGTCGGTACAGAGGAGGGAGTCGGTACAGAGGAGGGAGTCGGTACAGAGGAGGGAGTCGGTACAGAGGAGGAGTCGGTACAGAGAGGAGGGGGGTCAAGAGGAGGGGGAGCCGGTACAGAGGAGGGTGGAGCCGGTACAGAGGAGAGGGGAGCCGGTACAGAGGAGAGGGGATCGGTACAGAGGGGGGGAATCGTTACAGAGGATGGGGGAATCGTTACAGAGGAGGGGGAGTCGGTACAGAGGAGGGGGAGTCGGTACAGAGGAGGGGGAGTCGGTACAGAGGAGTCAGAGAGGAGGGGAGTACAGAGGAGGGGGAGTCGGTACAGAGGAGGGGGAAGTCGGTACAGAGGAGGGGGAAGTCGGTACAGAGGAGGGGGAAGGGTACAGAGGAGGGGGAAGTCGGTACAGAGGAGGGGGAAGCAGGTACAGAGGAGGGGGAAGCAGGTACAGAGGAGGGGGAAGCAGGTACAGAGGAGGGGGAAGCAGGTACAGAGGAGGGGGAAGCAGGTACAGAGCAGGGGGAGTCGGTACAGAGCAGGGGGAGTCGGTACAGAGCAGGGGGAGTCGGTACAGAGCAGGGGGAGTCGGTACAGAGCAGGGGGAATCGGTACAGAGCAGGGGGTACAGAGGAGGGGGGTCGGTACAGAGGAGAGGGGGTACAGAGGAGTCAGGGGAGGGGGTACAGAGGAGTCAGAGAGGAGGGGGTACAGAGGAGTCAGAGAGGAGGGGGGTACAGAGGAGTCAGAGAGGAGGGGGGTACAGAGGAGTCAGAGAGGAGGGGAAGTCAGTGAGTGACAGTGGGAGATGGGGCCTGTCTGTGTGTTGAAGACATGACAGAGAGAGAGCCTTGCTGACACTGAGGACAACTGGAGGACTGAGTTTTAGGTTTCAGGTAATTGAAGAAAAGTGATTCGGAAGAGAATGTAGCGCAAAACCTCTATGGTATTTGGAGTATTTCAGCATTGCTCTTCCTGCAGAATGATTTCACCAGTGTGGGGGTTAGCCTGCCTATACTGGCTTTACTGGTTGACTGAGGAATTCCCACACTTGAGGTCAGTAAAGGCTGTCTGGACAAATCACAGAACCGTCTGTGATCTACAGAAGCAGCTGAGGAAGCATGGAATGCAGACAGGTTTGCCCTCTACTTCTCTCAATATAAGAACACACCACAGCACAGCAGACCCACCGTCTCCCCCTACTGGTGACCTTCACAGAATCCCTCACTGAGCCTCTGGGTTTGTCCCCTAGGGTGCCATGGGCCCTGGTCAAAAGTAGTGCACTACTGTACATAGGACATAGGGTGTAGTTTGGGACAGCCAGAAAGCCTTCCTCTTTTTCCGTCTATAGCAGTAGCATCATGTGAACGTGGCCACGGCTCCATCTAAACCAGACAGAAGCTCATGACTGCTTCTATTTTACCAGGCCGGAGAGGAAACAACCCAATTTGAGGAAAGAGAAAATAGAAAATGAAAGGTCATCAGTTAATAACAGATGAGATAAAGAGATGTGGGGTGGCGGAGGCAGAGGGAACCTAGGGAGACTATACAGAGGAGAGGCAGTAAGCACAGGACTAGCCTGGTCCCAGATCTGTTTGTGCAGTCAGTTGGTGAGTCAGCACCAACAGATCTGGGAACAGGTTTAGCACAGAAAGGCCATGCCTCGTCACACAGCCACTGATGATGAGGAATAACAAGACTCAAATGTCCTCTCTGCACTCAGGAAGGCCTTCCTCATTCTCAGTGCTTGGAAATAGTAATACAATTGGGTCAGCTAGGTCTCCGGATCTATATGTTTACCAAATCAGCAAACTGGCGAGACCAGCACATTAGGGGACCTATTGTAAACATCTTAATTACAACAAATAAAATGTAATGTGCTGTATGTGAATACAGGCCTGGATTCTGTAGTGGAGTAAAGCGGTCGTTCCCTGGCAACCAGACTAGCAACAGTAAAAGTCAGATAACATCTACAACGTCATTATTAGTTATTAGTCCCATTCAGAGTTGACAGTTGAATCCTTGTAAAAACCTGACCATATCAAAGCTAGACGCTCCTCCCAGTGTCAGAGTCCTAGTTCAACAGTCTATGGCAGACATCTGAATGGTGGAAGCCATTGTGAAACTGCGGAGGCAGAATCTCCCCAATCTCAACATCGTAAATGATATGCTGCTTGCTGGGGTTGGCTGGGTGACTATAGGGGAATGGAGAATACCGGGCGGCACAAAGCAAGGAGGGTGTGTGTGTGTGTGTGTGTGTGTGTGTGTTGTTAAACTCCCTGCCCCCGGGGGGAGGGGAGGTGGATGAGGACGTGGAGTCCTCCTCCCTAGTGATCAAACATGAGCTTTATGATCGACTGAGACCATAAAGAACAAACCACACAGACACATACAGGCCTAGTGTATGTGAGACTGACTGCAACCCAGAGGAATGAGAGACACAGAGAGACACAGAACAAGAAAAAAGTAGAGAGGGTGGAGAAGAGGAGAGGAAGAGAGGAACGGCAGCTAGAAGAGAAAGAGTGTAATTGGCAGTGACATCCAGAAGGGGAGGGGCTGGAGGGGAGGGGCTGGAGGGGGAGAGGATGGAGGGGCTGGAGGGGAGGGGCTGGAGGGGGAGGGGCTGGAGAGGATGGAAGGGCTGGAGAGGATGGAGGGGCTGGAGGGGGAGGGGCTGGAGGGGAGGGGCTGGGGGGAGAGGATGGAGGGGCTGGAGGGGGAGGGGCTGGAGGGGGAGAGGATGGAGGGGGAGAGGATGGGAGGGGGAGAGGATGGAGGGGGAGAGGATGGACCAAGGAATTTTAAGATGGAGGACACTTACGCTGGTGACTCGGCGGTAGATCTGTGCAGCATTCTGGCACTCGGAGTAGGGGTACTCTGAGGTGGCCATCTCCAGCATGCACATCCCAAAGGCATACACATCCACTGACTCGTCGTACTTCTCCTCATACATCTCAGGGGCCATGAACTCTGGGGTACCTTGAAACGGATCAAAACGGAACGGGTTCAGAACTCTCTGTGCCTCACACTGCTGTGTCTCCTCCGGCCCAACTCACCCAAGAGGGCCAGAGGGGAGAGGAGGAAAGGACGAAGCCACGGGACAGGCCGGCGACGTACCACCTGCGAGGAGAGAGACAGAAGAGAGAGCGGAGAGGGGGAATGGTGGGAGCAAAATAAATAAATCAAATAAATAAATAAAAGAGAAGGGGGAAGCTGGCTTCAGTTTAGTCAGAATTGAAACAAGCACAAGTGTTTCTCTGTAAGGCCTTTTATTGGGGCTAAGAGAGAGAAGGGGGGGACAGGTGCACAGAACATGCTGATTGGCCCTTGTGCTGATACTTTGTAATCAAGCAATTGGGAGCAGTCTGGTTAGAGAAGACTCAAACAGGAGAGGGGTTGAGAGGACGACAGGTTGTTAGCCAGACAGACAGTTCAATCCCCTCCCCATTCAGACACAAACGCCTGATTGGATAGCTTTGTAACAGCTGAGTCTGAAATAGCCAATCGAGGGCCTTTATTCCTACATTTGTCCTACTGGTACGGTTATCAACGTAGCTATGGAACTAACTTGTGTCAAAACCTCACCTTTCACAGAGAAACATGATACATGTCTTAGTGTCACTTACCTGTTAGTTGACCTGTTGGAAGCAAAGGTTAGAGTAGGTTGGTTAGGCCCTGAGATAAAGCCCATCCTATAGCTACACACTGAACTAAACAGCTGTGTTCTGTGCGCCTGGTGACACTGGTGAGAAGCAAAGGTTAGAGTAGGTTGGTTAGGCCCTGAGATAAAGCCCATCCTATAGCTACACACTGAACTAAACAGCTGTGTTCTGTGCGCCTGGTGACACTGGTGAGAAGCAAAGGTTAGAGAAGGCCCTGAGATAAAGCCCATCCCATAGCTACACACTGAACTAAACAGCTGTGTTCTGTGCGCCTGGTGACACTGGTGAGAAGCAAAGGTTAGAGTAGGTTGGTTAGGCCCTGAGATAAAGCCCATCCTATAGCTACACACTGAACTAAACAGCTGTGTTCTGTGCGCCTGGTGACACTGGTGAGAAGCAAAGGACACTGAGATAAAGCCCATCCCATAGCTACACACTGAACTAAACAGCTGTGTTCTGTGCGCCTGGTGACACTGGTGAGAAGCAAAGGTCTTACACAGAAAAACTATTATTTAGATTTTTGGGAAATGTTTATTTAATGTTTATTTTCACTTACCAGAACCACTTACTGTGACTGCAGTACATATGATATTATTACCCAGTACTGCAGAATGAGGGAGAGCCTACATGTTTTAACTACTCAAAGAGCATAGATAGACCAAAAAGCAAACAGGTTGATTAAGGGGAAGAAGCTAGATGAGCAGATAGAGATGGCCGTATCAGGTGATCTGAAAACGCTGAGGGGCAGAACACAAAACCCACGAGGAAAACATTTCAGAGAGAGAGAGATGTTACTGCGTCTGAAACGGTCCCCTATTCCCTATATAGTGCGTTACTTTTGACCAGAGCCCTACTGTTCAAAAGTAGTGCACTATATAGTGAATAGGGGGCCATTTCAGGAACATTCATTATCATTGTCAGCATGTGCATCTTAGATTTTAAATCAGGCTTAAAGTAAACAAAGGTCTCCACCCAAAGTGAAAATATGGTTTTTACCCACAAGAGGGGAAAACTCCACATTTATTGTCAACATCTGTGGGATTTCACGATGTGGCTAAAGACCTGCTGTCATTAGGCCAATTTACAAGCTCCAACACACCACAGTTTATGGAAAGTCAGAGTGCTTTCACCTGCCTAATATGAATTTCAATTAGCTTTTTCTGGCGTAACTGATTGTTTTCAGATGGGGGAACAGAGACCAAAACGGTGTTTTCCCCTTGTTAAAACAGGGAACTGGATGGCACAGCAGAGCCGGGGTGGCTCCCCAGTTTCACCCCGAGACCAGTCCAACACAACCAGCCCTGGAGGAAACTGGAGGCCCACGGAGTACTACGGTCAGGGAGAGCCAGGCGCTGAAAACCTGTGGTGGCTCCCCAGTTTCACCCCGAGACCAGTCCAACACAACCAGCCCTGGAGGAAACTGGAGGCCCACGGAGTACTACGGTCAGGGAGAGCCAGGCGCTGAAAACCTGTGGTCGGCTTACGACAAACAGTGGTTGGAATCTTAAACACTTTTTAAAAAGAAGTATATTTAACTTTTATCCAGTCCTTCCAACCCCGTCACCCGAAACCCTCACATTCCATTCCAGAAGGTGTCAATTTAAATCCTAATATATTTTAAATTCAACCATCTGTGGGGAGGTCGGAAGGAATGAGGGAATGGATCTGGCTTTGACACAGGTGTTGGGGTGGAAGGTGAAAGGTCAAGGGTCAAGGGTCAAAAAGGTTAAAACGTCAGTAAATCAGCCTATGTGGTCGTACCTATGACACTCTTGGCGAAGGAGGCCCGTTTGAGCGTAGCCAATCCCAGGTCTCCTATCTTGACGGAGCCAGTGGGGCCGGTGATGAAGATGTTGTCACACTTCAGGTCCCTGTGAATGATGGGAGGGGCCCGGGTGTGGAGGAAGTGGAGCCCCTTTAGGATCTGACGACACCAGCTACGTAGAACCTTGATCTTCATCACCTTGAACCTCTTCAGATACCTAGAACACAATAAGAACAAACCGTGATGAGACTGTGGGACATTTCTAACCAGTGTTGTTCTGATATAGCTGACAAACCATCATCTTCAGCACCTTGAACCTCTTCATGTACAGTACCTACAACACATTTTAAATATTAATTTCGCCAGTAAAAGTTGTCATTATAAATGTGAGGTAAAGCGTTGAGAACAAATACAATAAAACAAGCAGTGGTGAGATGAGGTGTAACATTTCTATCAGGTGTTACAGGTGATTAATGATTATTAAAGTAACCATCACTGATGAGGAGTGATCACTGGTTTCATGTACAGGACCAGTCAAACGTTTGGACACACCTACTCATTCAAGGGTTTTTCTTTTCTTTATTTTTACTATGTTCTACATTGTAGAATAAGAAACACATCAAAACTATGAAATAAAATATATGGAATCATGTAGTAACCAATAAAGTATTACACAAATCAAAATATATTTTATATTTGAGATTCTTCAAAGTAGCCACCCTTCTCATTCTCTCAACCACAAAGACACAGCGGTTGGAACCAAACATCTCAAATTTGGACTCAAACCAAAAGGACTTTAGTAGTGATTTCTTTGCAGCAATTCGACCATGAAGGCCTGATTTACACAGTCTCCTGCTTCCCGTGAAGCAATTATTTGGGCTGCAATTTCTGAGGTTGGTAACTAATGAACTTATCCTCTGCAGCAGAGATAACTCTGAGTCTTCCTGTCCTGTGGCGGTCCTCATGAGATGAGAGCCAGTTTCATCATAGCGCTTGATGGTTTTTGCGACTGCACTTGAAGAAATTTTCAAAGTTCTTGAAGTTTTCCAGATTGTCTGACCTTCCCAGACATTTCTGGGGGTAATGGCCCTAGCCCTCACCCTCCGATCCAACAGGTCCCAGATGTGCTCAATGGGATTGAGATCCGGGCTCTTCACTGGCCATGGCAGAACACTGACATTCCTGTCTTGCAGGAAATCACAAACAGAACGAGCAGTATGGCTGGTGGCATTGTCATGCTGGAGGGTCATGTCAGGATGAGCCTGCAGGAAGGGTACCACATGAGGGAGGAGGATGTCTTCCCTGTAACGCACAGCGTTGAGATTGCAAGCTCAGTCCGATGATGCTGTGACACACCGCCCCAGACCATGACGGACCCTCCACCTCCAAATCGATCCCGCTCCAGAGTACAGGCATCGGTGTAACGCTCATTCCTTCGACGATAAACACAAGTCCGACCATCACCCTGGTGAGACAAAACCGCGACTCGTCAGTGAAGAGCACTTTTTGCCAGTCCTGTCTGGTCCAGTGACGGTTTGTGCCCATAGGCGGCGTTGTTGCTGGTGATGTTTGGTGAGGACCTGCCTTACAACAGGTCTACAAGCCCTCAGGCCAGCCTCTCTCAGCCTATTTCAGACAGTCTGAGCACTGATGGAGGGATTGTGCGTTCCTGGTGTTGCCATCCTGTACCTGTCCCATAGGTGTGATGTTCGGATGTACGGATCCTGTGCAGGTGTTGTTACACGTGGTCTGCCACTGCGAGGATGATCAGCTGTCCGTCCTGTCTCCCTGTAGCGCGGTCTTAGGCGTCTCACAGTACGGACATTGCAATATATTGCCCTGGCCACATATGCAGTCCTCATGCCTCCTTGCAGCATGCCTAAGGAATGTTCACGCATATGAGCAGGGACCCTGGGCGTCTTTCTTTTTGTGTTTTTCAGAGTCAGTAGAAAGGCCTCTTTAGTGTCCTATGTTTTCATAACTGTGACCTTAATTGCCTACCGTCTGTAAGCTGTTCGTGTCTTAGCGACCGTTCGTCAGGTTTATGTTCATTAATTGTTTATGGTTCATTGAACAAGCATGGGAAACAGTTTTTTTTAACCCTTTACAATGAAGATCTGTGGAGTTATTTGGATTTTAACAAATTATCTTTGAAAGACAGGGTACTGAAAAATGTCTTTTTGAGTTTCTTTTTTTTTTGTTGCTGAGTTTATATACACCGCTCAAAAAAATAAAGGGAACACTTAAACAACACAATGTAACTCCAAGTCAATCACACTTCTGTGAAATCAAACTGTCCACTTAGGAAGCAACACTGAATGACAATACATTTCACATGCTGTTGTGCAAATGGAATAGACAACAGGTGGAAATTATAGGCAATTAGCAAGACACCCCCAATAAAGGAGTGGTTCTGCAGGTGGTGACCACAGACCACTTCTCAGTTCCTATGCTTCCTGGCTGATGTTTTGGTCACTTTTGAATGCTGGCGGTGCTTTCACTCTAGTGGTAGCATGAGAGTCCACAACCCACACAAGTGGCTCAGGTAGTGCAGCTCATCCAGGATGGCACATCAATGCGAGCTGTGGCAAGAAGGTTTGCTGTGTCTGTCAGCGTAGTGTCCAGAGCTTGGAGGCGCTACCAGGAGACAGGCCAGTACATCAGGAGACGTGGAGGAGGCCGTAGGAGGGCAACAACCCAGCAGCAGGACCACTACCTCCGCCTTTGTGCAAGGAGGAGCAGGAGGAGCACTGCCAGAGCCCTGCAAAATGACCTCCAGCAGGCCACAAATGTGCATGTGTCTGCTCAAACGGTCAGAAACAGACTCCATGAGGGTGGTATGAGGGCCCGACGTCCACAGGTGGGGGTTGTGCTTACAGCCCAACACCGTGCAGGACGTTTGGCATTTGCCAGAGAACACCAAGATTGGCAAATTCGCCACTGGCGCCCTGTGCTCTTCACAGATGAAAGCAGGTTCACACTGAGCACATGTGACAGACGTGACAGAGTCTGGAGACGCCGTGGAGAACGTTCTGCTGCCTGCAACATCCTCCAGCATGACCGGTTTGGCGGTGGGTCAGTCATGGTGTGGGGTGGCATTTCTTTGGGGGTCGCACAGCCCTCCATGTGTTCGCCAGAGGTAGCCTGACTGCCATTAGGTACCGAGATGAGATCCTCAGAACCCTTGTGAGACCATATGCTGGTGCGGTTGGCCCTGGGTTCCTCCTAATGCAAGACAATGCTAGACCCCATGTGGCTAGAGTGTCTCAGCAGTTCCTGCAAGAGGAAGGCATTGATGCTATGGACTGGCCCGCCCGTTCCCCAGACCCGAATCCAATTGAGCACATCTGGGACATCATGTCTCGCTTCATCCACTCCATCCACTAACGCCACGTTGCACCACAGACTGTCCAGGAGTTGGCGGATGCTTTAGTCCAGGTCTGGGAGGAGATCCCTCAGGAGACCATCCGCCACCTCATCAGGAGCATGTCCAGGCGTTGTAGGGAGGTCATACAGGCACGTGGAGGCCACACACACCACTGAGCCTCATTTTGACTTGTTTTAAGGACATTACATCAAAGTTGGATCAGCCTGTAGTGTGGTTTTCAACTTTAATTTTGAGTGTGACTCCAAATCCAGACCTTCATGGGTTGATAAATTTGATATCCATTGATAATTTTTTTTGTGATTTTGTTGTCAGCACGTGCACCTGTGTCTAGACTACATGTGTGTATCTGGATCAGTACCCTGAGTGTTACAGTGCCAGACCTCAGTGTCTTTTCTTTCTGCACTGGGCTCAGGCTCCCATGTTGAACACCCCCCCCCCCGTGACAGTGTTACAGGAAGTGGACAGTGTTACAGGAAGTGGATAATCTAGGCCATGACAGTGTTACAGGAAGTGGATAATCTAGGCCATGACAGTGTTACCGTCCCCATAGTGAAGGTCCAGTCGTTTGGGACACAGCACACTGACTCTTCCACAGGAGGGAGCTGCTGGTCTGGCCCAGAGTCCTGAGCTGCACTGTCTGTCCTGTTGTGGGCCCAGACAGACTAGCACCACATGGTCAGTACTGGTACCACACCACAGCAGATTGGACAGGCAGCCACACTGACACCCTCTCGTTTTGTCTTTATCTGTCTCTCTCTCTCCCCTCCCCCTCACTTTGTCTGTCGCTCTCTCTCGTTCCATGTCTCTCTCCATCCTCACCGTTTGTCTCGTTCTCTCCCCTCCCCCTCACTTTATCTGTCGCTCTCTCCCGTTCCATGTCTCTCTCCATCCTCACCGTTTGTCGCTCTCTCCCCTCCCCCTCACATTGTCTGTCTGCCCGTCTCTCTCACTCTACCTCAGTCTCGCTCCCTGCCTCCGCCTCTCTATCAAGAATGTGAGGAATCTGCAGCAGCAGCAGCTGGCAGGTGGGCAACTCTTCCAGCTCTCCCACAATGCATCAATCCCATGGAAGTTGGGGTGGTGGGCGGCACGCAGTCCGTTGCCCATTTCTACTGTAGCTGTCTGCTCTACATTCAGGTTTTATTGTTACCACAAACACCAC